>NW_026510904.1:0-116350 GCF_027579735.1 Bombina bombina
GGGCGAAGAGAGAAAGTCTGCCCCCCACTAGATCCGTTTCCGGATCGGGGGCCCTCACTTCATGCTGTCTTAGGGGCAGCAGCAGGCTTTCTGGCCTGCTTGCCCTTGTTCCAGGACTGGTTAGGTTTCCAGCCCTGTCTGTAGCGAGCAACAGTTCCTTCCTGTTTTGGAGCGGAGGAAGTTGATGCTGCTCCTGCCTTGAAGTTACGAAAGGCACGAAAATTAGACTGTTTAGCCCTTGGTTTGGCTCTGTCTTGAGGCAGGGCATGGCCCTTACCTCCAGTAATGTCAGCGATAATTTCTTTCAAACCGGGCCCGAATAATGTCTGCCCTTTGAAAGGTATGTTAAGCAATTTAGATTTAGAAGTCACATCGGCTGACCAGGATTTAAGCCACAGCGCTCTGCGTGCTTGAATGGCGAATCCGGAGTTCTTAGCCGTAAGTTTAGTTAAGTGTACTACGGCATCAGAAATAAATGAATTAGCTAGCTTAAGGACTCTAAGCTTGTCTATAATCTCATCCAATGGAGCTGAGCTAATGGTCTCTTCCAGAGACTCGAACCAGAATGCCGCCACAGCCGTGACAGGCGCAATGCATGCAAGGGGTTGTAATATAAAACCTTGTTGAACAAACATTTTCTTAAGGTAACCCTCTAACTTTTTATCCATTGGATCTGAAAAAGCACAGCTATCCTCCACCGGCATAGTGGTGCGCTTAGCCAGAGTAGAAACTGCTCCCTCCACCCTAGGGACCGTCTGCCATAAGTCCCGTGTGGTGGCGTCTATTGGAAACATTTTTCTAAATATAGGAGGGGGTGAAAAAGGCACACCGGGTCTATCCCACTCCTTGTTAACAATTTCTGTAAGCCTTTTAGGTATAGGAAAAACGTCAGTACACGTCGGCCCCAAGGCAGAACATACAGTGATCTGAGATGTCATCGCAGAAAATGCAGCCTGTCTGCAGAAAGAACAGGACACATGCAGGAACTTTTAGCGCTTGAACTTTGTATTGCTGCTCCACATTTGACAGTTCTCTTCAAACAGAGCTGTGCTGTGGTTGCAGTGTGTAAGTTTTCCTTAACACAGTGCATCAAGAGCAAAATGCTGTTTGAAGTGAGTTGTCAAATATGCAGTAGCATATTGCTTTTTGACTGGCTCTCAAAGATTTTTTCATACCCGCCCCTAGCCTTTCCCAGTCTGCAAAGCTGTTTATTCTGAATGTAAGACATTAGTATGATAATTGCATCTTTTTTATTACTACATTTCTATGTTATACCAAGAGAAAAGGAAACAGATTTATTCAAGAGACATTTTAAAATTTCTTTTTTTTGTATGAAGCTAATTTGCAATGCAATTATTTATAAAGCATTAAAAATTGTTTGATTCTTCAGTTAACCAACACATTGCAGTTGAACTGGTGCCTTAGTGTAACTGTCTAATTTAAAATTTTATTTTATTTAAAAATTACCTGCAGAAAATTTTTCACTAAAAAAATCTCATCGCAGAAAGTGAAGAAAAGTTCTGCCTCTGGGCACGTCGGTACCGCAAAATATTTATCCAGCCTACATATTTTCTCTGGAATTGCAACCGGTGTTACAATCATTCAGAGCCGCTAATACCTCCCCTAGTAATACACGGAGGTTCTCAAGCTTAAATTTAAAATTTGAAATGTCTGAGTCAGTTTACTTGGATCAGATCTGTCACCCACAGAATGAAGCTCTCCGTCCTCGATGTTTCTGCAAATTGTGATGCAGTATCAGACATGGCTCTATTATTATCAGCGCACTCTGTTCTCACCCCAGAGTGGTCGCGTTTACCCCTAAATTCTGGCAATTTAGTTAATACTTCATAACATTAGCCATGTCTTGCAAAGTGATTTGTATGGGCCGCCTGATGTGTACTTGGCGCCACAATATCACGCACCTCCTGAGCGGGGAGACGAAGGTACTGACACGTGAGGGAGAGTTAGGTCGGCATAACTTCCCCCGCTTGTCTGGTGAAATTTTCTTTACATGTACAGATTGGCTTTTATTTAAAGTTAGCATCAATGCAATTAGTACACAAATTTCTATTGGGCTCCACATTGGCCTTTAAACATATTGCACAAAGAGATTCCTCTGTGTCAGAGCATGTTTAAACAAACTAGCAATGAAACTAGCAAGCTTGGAAAATACTTTTCAAATAAATTTACAAGCAATATAAAAAAACGTTACTGTGCCTTTAAGAAGCACAAAAAACTGTCACAGTTGAAATAACAATGAACCAAATTAGTTATAGCAACCAAATTTTCACGAGTAAATGCATTAAGTTAGCAAAGGATTGCACCACCAGCAAATGGATGATTAACCCCCTAGTACCCAAAAAACGGATAACAATTTAATATAAACGTTTTTATCACAGTCAAAAACACAGACTCACAGATCTGCTGTGAGTGATTTCCTCCCTCAAAACTAGTTTTGGAGACCCTGGGCCTCTGTAGAACGTCCTGGATCATGGAGGAAGAAATAGGAAGACTGTGACTGAATTTTTAACTGCGCAATAAAGCGCCAAAATAGGGCCCCTCCCACTCATAGTACAACAGTGGGGAAGCTCAGTAAACGGATTTTATTCATAACAAACGACAGCCTTGTGGAAAAATAATGCCCAAAAAGTTTTATCACCAAGTACCTCAGAGAAAAAACGATTAACATGCCAGTAAACGTTTAAAAATAAAATTATGAAATGTTATTAATAAGCCTGCTGCTAGTCGCTTTCACTGCAGTGGAGGCTCAAATATAAGTAAATGTAACAGTATTTTCTTAGTGAAGTTCCATTCCCTAGAAATACCTCAGTGTAAACATTCAGTACATATCAGCCTGATACCAGTCGCTACTACTGCATTTTAAGGGCTGCTACTTACATTACATCGGTATTAGCAGTATTTTCTCTAGTCCAATTCATTCCTTAGAAAATAATATACTGCAACATACCTCCTTGCAGGTGAACCCAGCCCGCTGTCCCCCTGTTCTGAAGTTACCTCACTCCTCAGAATGCCGAGAACAGCAAATGGATCTAGTTACGACCGCTAAGATCATACACAAACTCAGGTAGAATCTTCTTCTAATGCTGCCTGAGAAAAAACAACACACTCCGGTGCTGTTTAAAATAACAAACTTTTGATTGAAGAAATAAAAACTAATTTTAACAACCACAGATCCTCTCACACGTCCTAATCTATTAGTTAGGTGCAAGAGAATGACTGGGTATGACGTAGAGGGGAGGAGCTATATAGCAGCTCTGCTTGGGTGATCCTCTTGCACTTCCTGTTAGGGAGGAGATATAATCCCATAAGTAATGGATGACCCGTGGACTGACTACACTTAACAGGAGAAATAGACAACAAGAATAGGGGTGGTCAGGGGAGACAAGTTCTACCTTTTTGGAAAGACAACAAATAAACACACAGAAACAGTAATGGACTGGGAGAGACAAGTAAAAAAACACTTTTTTTCTTCTTAATAATGAATGTATTTTGTGTTCTAACTTCTGAATCAATCAAGAACAATAGAGCATGCCATATTAAACAACATTTGCAATTGAATTGACTTATTTTAGTAGCTTAGCTATTTTTCTTATTTCTTAAAGGGACACTAAACCCATGAATAAAAGTAATCTTCAATTTCAATATCTATATATTTTAATTATTTTTGTAATTAGCATTGTGTTTCAAATTTTTACCTTTTCTTAGCAATCCAGTTTCGAAAATAGAATGATTTTCCAAACCCAGCCGACGGCGATTCTTTACTATTATTCCAGTCCTGAACGATAACCCAGGTTATGAAAATGGCTGCGTTTTAAGGCTTTGCGCATGCGCGATATTCCGACCACGTCATTCTTGACGTCATTAGAAGCAAACCAGCACGCCCGCTGTATCGATATCAGACAGAGCTGATGAGCTACGCTGAATAGAGCAGGTAAGTGCGGATCGCTGAGAGAACCCTCCCTAAACAATAACGAGCATTAACTCTATATTTATGTAAAAAAGGAAAAACGTATGAATGAAACACAGTATTGATTTTTATTTAACATATGCTCAACTACGCTGAAGAGACCAGGTAATAGCTGAGCACTGCGAGAATCTCCCTAACAATAACGAGCATGAATTATAAATTTATGAGATGAAACACATATAAATTTAATTTTAAATATATATATAAAATCTATCTTACTTTTTATAAAACATAGCACTTTGTGGAAATTATGATTACTCTGATATACAAAAAGCGCATGCGATAATTCCAATACCACTGAATGGGTAAGTGTGGTATCATCGGATCGGATATGCGCATGCGCAAGATAACGGATCGCAATGCCCATGCGCCTGGTGAGAAAATCGTCACTTAATGATTATGTACAAAATCGAATATGATTGGAAAAAGAGTTTGGTTGTGCCCGGCCCATATTAGAGGGTTGGCTGTAAAACGTCATCTTAGAAAAAATTAAAATTTAATTTTAAGTGATTCTGAAAGATTTGTTGTACTGTAAAATTTAGGTAAGTGATGAACTATACACGTTAGTGATTTGAAATTGATGGTCAGGTTGTGGACAAAAAAGTTAAGTTTTGGGAATCCTTTAAACACAATTAGTTAGGCATACTAAGTTCAGGGCTGCTATTTTGAGTGGCTGCACAATGCACAGATGGACAGGTTAATAGGGCATTTGCACACCTGACACAATGAATGCAGATTGCACAATTTAAGCATCATGCTATTTTGGATATTTTGGCTCACCAAAATGCATAATGAATTCTTATTGCTGCAGCACTAGCTGGCTAGTAGCAATGATAAATAAAACAAACTGACTTGCATTTGCAGCTTACAATAAAAAAATTATTCCAATTTTTTTTTTCTTAATTTTTTTTTTTTTTTTTAAATGACTTGCATTGCACTGCAGCAGCATCCATCTAATGTACATTAAAATTAACACTTGCAATTAGAGGAGAAAACATAATAATAAAAAAAAAGTTGTGTACTGATGATTGATTGATCTATCTTCTGGGAATCTACACTTGACTCAACTAAATTATATATTAAATAGATATAAATATAATAATTAACATTTATCATCTATCTAGTAAGTAAACTCTATATCATTCATCCTCTATAAGCTAACTACTAGATAGATGATAGAGAAGAGTAGTAGATATTATTTTATATTATATACTTTAAAGTTTTGTACAATAATCACTTTATTGCTCACAACTTTGAGCTGTCCACCGCCACACCACCGCTTGAACCACCGCCACACCACTCCCAGATGACTCCCAGATGAATGTCTGTTGCTCAAACACACTCTGGCAATCTCAGCAAAAATTGCCATTTTTGCTGGCATTCTCAGGGTCGCACACTGGTCTGCCTCTCATCCTCCCTCTCCGCCTCCGTTTTCATGACAATCTGAATTTTTTTTTTTCAAAAAATTGCGTACACTGCATTTATTCCGCGGTTTAAAACTGTATCTACGATTAATTGTGCAGCCCTACAAGGCGTGGAAAAGACACATACTTCTATCAGAGAACTGTAGAAAAAGAAAGAACAGAGTAAACAACTCTGGCTTTCTATAACAAGGGTAGCAACAATGTTTAGAACAAGGCAAGGACAACCTCTCCACCTTCTAACTGATAAAAGCCACCACTACTCTTACTAAAGAGATTGACCGTGGACCAAGCTAAACCCCAATCTTTGCTTGCAGGGAAAAATACCCATAAAAGGATTAAATATTTTAAGACCACCAACTTTGCACATCCTCCATTAACAGAGCACAAAGAGAATGACTGGGGTTATGGGTGTCAATTATTTTTTTGTGTTAAAAAAAATAAACAAGCACATTTATTTTTTTCCAAATGTATAATCAAACCAATATTAAAATTTACAATAAATGGAAAGTAACATTAAAAAACCATGAATGAAACTCACCTTCAAATAGAAAAATAAGGCTGATTATGAGAGAAATAATAGTTTTTGCTGCAGTAGTTGGTCAATATTGATGTACCAACAACGGATCATGTTTATTGAACTGCTTTGGGTTTCGCCGCAGAGTAGAATAGCGACGTCACTAAGAGGGAGTAACAATAGTGCAACGTAACCCCCCTTAACCCGGCCCCTCATGCAGATTACTTGATTATTGTAACGCCCAGCATGAACTACCTTGGGAAATGCTGTGACGTTACAGGAATACGGACAATTATGCCCATGCTCAAGCAGCCATATTTAGAGTTAAGATATGTGCGTACGACCGCATAGATTGGCTAGAAAACGGTAAGATCTGGAGGGGCATGATCTTAGTTTTTGCAAACCCAGCAAATTATATTAAAAAGCGAATATAAACAGGTTTATAAAAGGTCTATGGCAATATTACTTGCAGAAAAAATGCTGCATGGATAAGTAAAAATAATTTTCGAGTTTACTATCCTTTTAACAGCTCTGCTGGGATGCTCTTTGCATCCTCCTGCTGACCAGGAGTGAATATCCCACTAGTAATTGGAATTGACGTTGTGGACTCTTTATGTCATAGGAAAGAAAATTGTTTTATCCAATTGACCACATTCCAAGTTATGAACCTATTGAAAAAAAATCAATGCCCACTGCTTGTGTGATTTCAGTGGGACAGCTGTCCCTATAATTTAACCATATTATGCATATTACATGTAAAAAGCTCCAGATTAGTGGCTAGATTAAAAGTGAGGCGCAAACGTTTTTGCGCAAGCGATATTGTGTTTTTTCACAATCAGTTTTTTTATTGCGCTTATATTACAAGTTGAGCAAAAATCACAATTGCGCTAGTGCAATCACGATTTACGCTACAATACTTACTGCAATCTCAGAGATGTGGTTAACTGTTTTGCGAAACTAAAAAGTTGCACACAAAAAACATTCACAAAATACATTACAAAGTAAACTCATAATAACACCATCTAATAAAAATTATTCAAAAATATATTGCACAAAAAAAGTTTTAAGAGATTCAAAGATATGAGGGTCTCAGGTGTAAGAAGAAAAAAGCCACCAAAGTACTTTAACATAGAGATACATACAGATAAATTGCTTAAGATGTATTAGTATATATATAATATTATAATATATTATATATATATATATATATATATATATATATAAGGATGTTACCACTTTATTCACACATATTGTGGTACACTTCACATCCAAAAACATCCAACGTTTTGGTCCTCCACCTGGGAACTTTATCAAGGATACAACACACTTAAAAGGGAGGGGTGCTACGGAATGACCTTTATGTGAAGGATACAGATAGAAATTCACTGCTTTTGGCTTCCAGTTTTCACCCCAAATCACTAATGGATAGCTTACCTATTAGCCCATTTTTAAGGATCAATAGAATTGTCTCTGATGAGGGACAGATATAGGTTAGGGAGGAGGAAATGACCAACATATCCCTTGATAGAGGCTTTCTCCAACATTGGTGTGTCCGGTCCACGGCGTCATCCTTACTTGTGGGATATTCTCTTCCCCAACAGGAAATGGCAAAGAGTCCCAGCAAAGCTGGTCACATGATCCCTCCTAGGCTCCGCCCACCCCAGTCATTCTCTTTGCCGTTGCACAGGCAACATCTCCACGGAGATGGTTAAGAGTTTTTTGGTGTTTAAATGTAGTTTTATTCTTCTATCAAGTGTTTGTTATTTTAAAATAGTGCTGGTATGTACTATTTACTCTGAAACAGAAAAGGATGAAGATTTCTGTTTGTAAGAGGAAGATGATTTTTAGCAGACAGTAACTAAAATCGATTGCTGTTTCCACACAGGACTGTTGAGATTTAGTAACTTCAGTTGGGGGAAACAGTTAGCAGTCTTTTCTGCTTAAGGTATGACTAGCCATATTTCTAACAAGACCATGTAATGCTGGAAGGCTGTCATTTCCCCTCATGGGGACCGGTAAGCCATTTTCTTAGTTAAACATAAAAGAATAAAGGGCTTCAAAAAGGGCTTAAAAACTGGTAGACATTTTTCTGGGCTAAAACAATTGCTTTACTAGGCATATTATGCAGATTCTAACTAATTATTGGTATTATAATCTTGGGGAACGTTTAGAAAAATGGCAGGCACTGTGTTGGACACCTTTTTCAGATGGGGGCCTTTCTAGTTATAGACAGAGCCTCATTCTGGGACTGTATAGGGGTTAAATGTAAAAACAGCTCCGTTAATTTAAGGGTTAAAGCTCTGAAATTTGGTGTGCAATACTTTTAATGCTTTAAGACACTGTGGTGAAATGTTGGTGAATTTTGAACAATTCCTTCATACTTTTTCACATATTCAGTAATAAAGTGTTTTCAGTTTGAAATTTAAAGTGACAGTAACGGTTTTATTTTAAAACGTTTTTTGTGCTTTGTTGACAAGTTTAAGCCTGTTTAACATGTCTGTACCATTAGATAAGCTATGTTCTATATGTATGAAAGCCAATGTGTCTCCCCATTTAAATTTATGTGATAATTGTGCCTAACAGGCCCATTTATCAAGCTCCGTATGGAGCTTGAAGGGCCGTGTTTCTGGCGAGTCTTCAGACTCGCCAGAAACACAACTTATGAAGCAGCGGTCTAAAGACCGCTGCTCCATAACCCTGTCCGCCTGCTCTGAACAGGCGGACAGGAATCGCCAGACATCAACCCGATCGAATACGATCGGGTTGATTGACAGCTCCCTGCTGGCGGCCGATTGGCCGCGAGTCAGCAGGGGGTGGCGTTGCACCAGCAGCTCTTGTGAGCTGCTGGTGCAATGTTAAATGCGGAGAGCGTATTGCTCTCCGCATATAGCGAGGTCTTGCGGACCTGATCCGCAGTGTCGGATCAGGTCCGCAAGCCCTTTGATAAATGGGCCTGATAGTGTCCAAACAAAGTAAGGACAGTAATGCAACAGATAATGATATTGCCCAAGATGATTCCTCAAATGAGGGGAGTAAACATGATACTACATCATCCCCTACTGTGTCTACACCAGTTATGCCCACACAGGAGGCCCCTAGTACATCTAGTGCGCCAATACTTATTACCATGCAACAATTAACGGCTGTAATGGATAACTCCATAGCAAATCTTTTATCCAAAATGCCTACTTATCAGAGAAAGCGCGATTGCTCTGTTTTAAACACTGAAGAGCAAGAGGACGCTGATGATAACTGTTCTGACATACCCTCACACCAATCTCAAGGGGCCATGAGGGAGGTTTTGTCTGATGGAGAAATTTCAGATTCAGGAAAAATTTCTCATCAAGCTGAACCTGATGTTGTGACATTTAAATTTAAATTAGAACATCTCCGCGCACTGCTTAAGGAGGTGTTATCTACTCTGGATGATTGTGACAATTTGGTCATTCCAGAGAAATTATGTAAGATGGACAAGTTCCTAGAGGTTCCGGTGCCCCCCGACGCTTTTCCTATACCCAAGCGGGTGGCGGACATAGTAAATAAAGAGTGGGAAAGGCCCGGCATACCTTTTGTTCCCCCCCCCTATATTTAAGAAATTATTTCCTATAGTCGACCCCAGAAAGGACTTATGGCAGACAGTCCCCAAGGTCGAGGGGGCGGTTTCTACTCTAAACAAACGCACTACTATTCCTATCGAAGATAGTTGTGCTTTCAAAAATCCTATGGATAAGAAATTAGAGGGTTTGCTTAAAAAGATTTTTGTACAGCAAGGTTACCTTCTACAACCAATTTCATGCATTGTTCCTGTCACTACAGCAGCGTGTTTCTGGTTCGAGGAACTAGAAAAATCGCTCAGTAAAGAATCTTCGTATGAGGAGGTTATGGACAGAGTTCAAGCACTTAAATTGGCTAACTCTTTTGTTTTAGATGCCGCTTTGCAATTAGCTAGATTAGCGGCGAAAAATTCAGGGTTTGCTGTCGTGGCGCGCAGTATGCTTTGGCTAAAGTCTTGGTCAGTGGATGTGTCTTTCAAGACAAAATTGCTTAACATTCCTTTCAAAGGTAAAACATTATTTGGACCTGATTTGAAAGAGATTATTTCAGACATCACTGGGGGAAAGGGCCACGCCCTCCCACAGGATAGGTCTTTTAAGGCTAATAATAAGCCTAATTTTCGTCCCTTTCGCAGAAACGGACCAGTCTCTAATTCTGTATCCTCTAAGCAAGAGGGTAATACTTCACAACCCAAACCAGCCTGGAAACCAATGCAAGGCTGGAACAAGGGTAAGCAGGCCAAGAGGCCTACCACTGCTACCAAAACAGCATGAAGGGATAGCCCCCGATCCGGGACCGGATCTAGTGGGGGGCAGACTTTCTCTCTTGCTCAGGCTTGGGCAAGAGATGTTCAGGATCCTTGGGCGCTAGAAATAGTTTCTCAAGGTTATCTCCTGGAATTCAAGGAACTACCCCCAAGGGGAAGGTTCCACAGGTCTCAATTATATTCAAACCAAATAAAGGGACAGGCATTCTTACATTGTGTAGAAGACCTGTTAAAGATGGGAGTGATACATCCAGTTCCAATAAGAGAACAAGGAAGGGGATTTTATTCCAATCTGTTCATAGTTCCCAAAAAAGAGGGAACATTCAGACCAATTTTGGATCTAAAGATCCTAAACAAATTTCTCAGGGTACCATCGTTCAAAATGGAAACTATTCGAACGATCCTACCTACTATCCAGGAAAATCAATTTATGACTACCGTGGATTTAAAGGATGCGTACCCCCATATTCCTATCCACAAGGAACATCATCAGTTCCTAAGGTTCGCTTTTCTGGACAAGCATTACCAGTTTGTGGCACTTCCATTTGGATTAGCCACTGCTCCAGGATTTTCACAAAGGTACTAGGGTCCCTTCTAGCGGTTCTAAGACCAAGGGGCATTGCAGTAGTACCTTACTTGGACGACATCCTGATTCAAGCGTCGTCCCTGTCAAAAGCAAAGGCTCATACGGACATCGTCCTAGCCTTTCTCAGATCTCACGGATGGAAGGTGAACAAAGAAAAAAGTTCTCTGTCCCCGTCAACAAGAGTTCCCTTCTTGGGAACAATAATAGATTCCTTAGAAATGAGGATTTTTCTGACAGAGGTCAGAAAATCAAAACTTCTAATCTCTTGTAAAGTACTTCATTCTGTTCCTCGTCCTTCCATAGCGCAGTGCATGGAAGTAATAGGATTGATGGTTGCAACAATGGACATAGTTCCTTTTGCACAAATTCATCTAAGACCATTACAACTGTGCATGCTCAGACAGTGGAATGGGGATTATACAGACTTGTCTCCGACGATTCAAGTAGATCAAAAGACCAGAGATTCAGTCCGTTGGTGGCTGACCCTGGACAATCTGTCACAGGGAATGAGCTTCCGCAGACCAGAGTGGGTCATTGTCACGACCGACGCCAGCCTAGTGGGCTGGGGCGCGGTCTGGGAATCCCTGAAAGCTCAGGGTCTATGGTCTCGGGAAGAGTCTCTTCTCCCGATAAACATTCTGGAACTGAGAGCGATATTCAATGCTCTCAGAGCATGGCCTCAACTAGCAAAGGCCAAATTCATAAGGTTTCAGTCAGACAACATGACGACCGTTGCATATATCAATCATCAGGGGGGAACAAGGACTTCCCTGGCGATGAAAGAAGTGACCAAGATAATTCAATGGGCGGAGGATCACTCCTGCCACTTGTCTGCGATCCACATCCCAGGAGTGGAAAATTGGGAAGCGGATTTTCTGAGTCGTCAGACATTCCATCCGGGGGAGTGGGAACTCCATCCGGAAATCTTTTCCCAAATAACTCAATTATGGGGCATTCCAGACATGGATCTGATGGCGTCTCGTCAGAACTTCAAGGTTCCTTGCTACGGGTCCAGATCCAGGGATCCCAAGGCGACCCTAGTAGATGCACTAGTAGCACCTTGGACCTTCAACCTAGCTTATGTATTCCCACCGTTTCCTCTCATCCCCAGGCTGGTAGCCAGGATCAATCAGGAGAGGGCCTCGGTGATCTTGATAGCTCCTGCGTGGCCACGCAGGACTTGGTATGCAGACCTGGTGAATATGTCATCGGCTCCACCATGGAAGCTACCTTTGAGACAGGACCTTCTTGTTCAGGGTCCATTCGAACATCCGAATCTGGTTTCCCTCCAACTGACGGCTTGGAGATTGAACGCTTGATTTTATCAAAGCGTGGGTTTTCAGATTCTGTAATAGATACTCTGATTCAGGCTAGAAAGCCTGTAACTAGAAAAATTTACCATAAAATATGGAAAAAATATATCTGTTGGTGTGAATCTAAAGGATTCCCATGGAACAAGATAAAAATTCCTAAGATTCTATCCTTTCTACAAGAAGGTTTGGAGAAAGGATTATCTGCAAGTTCTCTGAAGGGACAGATCTCTGCTTTATCTGTTTTACTTCACAAAAGACTGGCAGCTGTGCCAGATGTTCAAGCATTTGTTCAGGCTCTGGTTAGGATCAAGCCTGTTTACAGACCTTTGACTCCTCCCTGGAGTCTAAATCTAGTTCTTTCAGTTCTTCAAGGGGTTCCGTTTGAACCCTTACATTCCGTAGATATTAAGTTATTATCTTGGAAAGTTTTGTTTTTGGTTGCAATTTCTTCTGCTAGAAGAGTTTCAGAGTTATCTGCTCTGCAGTGTTCTCCGCCCTATCTGGTGTTCCATGCAGATAAGGTGGTTTTGCGTACTAAGCCTGGTTTTCTTCCGAAAGTTGTTTCCAACAAAAATATTAACCAGGAGATAGTTGTACCTTCTTTGTGTCTGAATCCAGTTTCAAAGAAGGAACGTTTGTTACACAATTTGGACGTAGTCCGTGCTCTAAAATTCTATTTAGAGGCTACTAAAGATTTCAGACAAACATCTTCCTTGTTTGTTGTTTATTCTGGTAAAAGGAGAGGTCAAAAAGCGACTTCTACCTCTCTTTCCTTTTGGCTTAAAAGCATTATCCGATTGGCTTATGAGACTGCCGGACGGCAGCCTCCTGAAAAAATCACAGCTCACTCCACTAGGGCTGTGGCTTCCACATGGGCCTTCAAGAACGAGGCTTCTGTTGACCAGATATGTAAGGCAGCGACTTGGTCTTCACTGCACACTTTTGCCAAATTTTACAAATTTGATACTTTTGCTTCTTCGGAGGCTATTTTTGGAGAAAGGTTTTGCAAGCCGTGGTGCCTTCCATTTAGGTGACCTGATTTGCTCCCTCCCTTCATCCGTGTCCTAAAGCTTTGGTATTGGTTCCCACAAGTAAGGATGACGCCGTGGACCGGACACACCAATGTTGGAGAAAACAGGATTTATGCTTACCTGATAAATTACTTTCTCCAACGGTGTGTCCGGTCCACGGCCCGCCCTGGTTTTTTAATCAGGTCTGATTAATTATTTTCTCTAACTACAGTCACCATGGTATCATATGGTTTCTCCTATATATATTTCCTCCTGTCCGTCGGTCGAATGACTGGGGTGGGCGGAGCCTAGGAGGGATCATGTGACCAGCTTTGCTGGGACTCTTTGCCATTTCCTGTTGGGGAAGAGAATATCCCACAAGTAAGGATGACGCCGTGGACCGGACACACCGTTGGAGAAAGTAATTTATCAGGTAAGCATAAATTCTGTTTTTCAGTAAAAAGTGTTGAGAGTGCCAGAATAAGGAGTAAGATGACCAAGAGAGCTACAAGCTCTGAACCACCTTCATGTGTCTTTACCTCTAGGTTTAATTTAGTCACTCAGCAGATGAAACAATATACACATATTGGGACACTCTATCTACAGATGACTCTCTGAAGGGTGTTTTCAAAACCCGTCCTCTGATTGGAAATAGGAGAAGAAAAAGTTTGAAGGACCTTCTGGTTTGAGCTGACCCTATTCGAAGTTATGACGTTAGGAGTTGGGACATTAACACAGGCTGCCATAGATCAGATGGATGTATAACCTGCAACAGCCTTATTGTGGGCAATTCGTTCAGTCACCCTAGGACGGGCAAAAGGATCTGTTTGAAGCATAGATTAACCTGTTCTTCACAGATGGTGGTCTACATTATTAAATGCCCGTGTGGCCATACCTCTGTAGGCAAAACGAAGTGCCCCCTGAAGGACAGAATGGCCAATCACCGGTCAAGCATACAACAAGCCCTGAAGAAAGGAAAGAGTGACCAGCCAGTGGCATTGCATTTTTTGCAAGATAAACATACGGTCACTGACCTTTGCTGTATGCCTATAGATCAAGTCAAGCAACAGAGGTGGGGATGTGAATAAATTACTACTCAGAAGAGAGATCGAGTGGATTGCAAACGATGGCACCCTGGGGTCTCAATAAGCAAATCTAGCTCTCATGTTTTTTGGATTAAAGATAATTTAGTTGCTGTTTGTTTTTGATTTCTTTGATTGCATTAACTTTGTGCTTAAGTTTTATCTTAGATCATATCTCTTGGTCATTTTACTAAAATCAGTTAGAATAAGTGTGAGATAGAATTAGTAAGTATTGTGCTCAGTATTTTATGGAGTATGATTTACCCTACTGTGATTTTGATTGGTACTTAAAATGATTACAGGAGGCAGCAACTTCCGTTTTTGTAATTTTGACTTTTTTATGTAGCACAAGGATGCGATTTAGCCCTCCTGATGTTTGTTTTGATGTGGAAATTTGTTTTCAGTACTTTTTTCTAAACTTTAGTTTAGTAGTTTATTTGTTAATTTTGTGATGATGTCATCACAGGAAGTTTGTGCCTGCTGTTCATGTTTGGTGATTTTCAGATGAGAAGTGTGTATAGATCCCTATGTGGAATACAATTTAAGGTGGGTGTTTAAGTTTGTGTTGTATCCTTGATAAAGGTCCCAGGTGGAGGACAGAAACGTTGGATGTTTTTAGATGTGAAGTGTACCACAATATGTGAATAAAGTGATAACATCCTTATTGAAGAAACCGGGAGCGAGTGTGTTTGGAGACTCTTTACCGGCCATTATTACCTTAAGGTTGTGTAAGATATATATATATATATATATATATATATTACTGTGTATTTACTGTACATATTTCACATTCAAATGTTCTGCACACAGCAGAATAATGTATGTTCTAAGTCAGAACCAACCAGTGTGCCGTGAGAGATCCTCAGGTGTGCCGCGGCAGACTGACAACAGTGCGGCGGTATCCCTCTTTCAAATTTTGAAAAATTGGGAGGTATGTGACAGGCTCATCAGGCATCATTTACAACTATGACATTGACATTCATTCACAGACAATGATTATGATTGTTTTGTGAATGAATGTCAATATGTCATGTATAGTTTGTAGGAGGCATGGCATGACAGCACAGTACAGTGTATATATATATATATATATATATATATATATATACTGTATATATATCCTGTATTAGGCTACGTGTGATTTTTTTATGTAAAAAAGTGTGCCACGGCAAAAAAAAGGTTGCAAATCACTGTTCTAAGTTACTCTAAATAGATATTCCTATATATATATCTGTATATATCTACACCTATACATAATCATCTATATATACAGTAGGTAGGTATACATATATATTTATTTTTTTAAAAAACATCAGATATATGTAGAAATATTTAATTATGAATAAATAGAACATATTCCGTTAAGAACATTGGAATATGAAATATTCATATTTTCATGTTGGCTTAGCCTGATTGCAAAAATGCGACTGTGTTTACGCGATAGTTGGGTGTTAGGGTTTTTTTTCACTTTTGTTTCTCCCTTGACCTCTTTGGGGGAATACATGAAAGCGCATGCGATATTAGATGTTCATAATTTTGCGTTAATCTTGTTACAGTTGGTGCAAAAACATAATTTATGCTTACCTGATAAATTTATTTCTCTTGTAGTGTGTTCAGTCCACGGCTCATCCATTACTTATGGGATATATTCTCCTTCCCAACAGGAAGTTGCAAGAGGATCACCCAAGCAGAGCTGCTATATAGCTCCTCCCCTCACATGTCATATCCAGTCATTCGACCGAAACAAGACGAGAAAGGAGAAACTATAGGGTGCAGTGGTGACTGGAGTTATAATTTAAAATTTAGAACCTGCCTCAAAAAGACAGGGCGGGCCGTGGACTGAACACACTACAAGAGAAATAAATTTATCAGGTAAGCATAAATTATGTTTTCTCTTGTTAAGTGTGTTCAGTCCACGGGTCATCCATTACTTATGGGATACCAATACCAAAGCTAAAGTACACGGATGATGGGAGGGACAAGGCAGGAACATTAAACAGAAGGAACCACTGCCTGTAGAACCTTTCTCCCAAAAACAGCCTCCGAAGAAGCAAAAGTGTCAAATTTGTAAAATTTGGAAAAAGTATGAAGTGAAGACCAAGTTGCAGCCTTGCAAATCTGTTCAACAGAGGCCTCATTCTTAAAGGCCCAGGTGGAAGCCACAGCTCTAGTGGAATGAGCTGTAATTCTTTCAGGAGGCTGCTGTCCAGCAGTCTCATAGGCTAAGCGTATTATGCTACGAAGCCAAAAAGAGAGAGAGGTAGCCGAAGCCTTTTGACCTCTCCTCTGTCCAGAGTAAACGACAAACAGAGAAGTTTGTCGAAAATCTTTAGTTGCCTGTAAGTAGAACTTCAGGGCACGGACCACGTCTAGATTATGCAAAAGACGTTCCTTCTTTGAAGAAGGATTAGGACATAACGATGGAACAACAATCTCTTGATTGATATTCCTGTTAGAAACAACCTTAGGTAAAAACCCAGGTTTAGTACGCAGGACTACCTTGTCTGAATGAAAGATCAGATAAGGAGAATCACAATGTAAGGCAGATAACTCAGAGACTCTTCGAGCCGAGGAAATAGCCAGCAAAAACAGAACTTTCCAAGATAAAAGCTTAATATCAATGGAATGAAGGGGTTCAAACGGAACACCCTGAAGAACTTTAAGAACCAAGTTTAAGCTCCACGGAGGAGCAACAGTTTTAAACACAGGCTTAATCCTAGCCAAAGCCTGACAAAAAGCATGGACGTCTGGATTCTCTGCCAGACGCTTGTGTAAAAGAATAGACAGAGCAGAAATCTGTCCCTTTAGCGAACTAGCGGATAAGCCCTTTTCTAAACCCTCTTGTAGAAAAGACAATATCCTAGGAATCCTAACCTTACTCCATGAGTAACTCTTGGATTCACACCAATATAAATATTTACGCCATATCTTGTGGTAAATTTTTCTGGTAACAGGTTTCCGAGCCTGTATTAATGTATCAATAACCGAATCCGAAAACCCACGCTTTGATAGAATCAAGCGTTCAATTTCCAAGCAGTCAGCCTCAGAGAAATTAGGTTTGGATGGTTGAAAGGACCCTGGATTAGAAGGTCCTGCCTCAGGGGTAGAGACCATGGTGTACAGGACGACATGTCCACTAGGTCTGCATACCAGGTCCTGCGTGGCCACGCAGGCGCTATCAGAAACACCGATGCTCTCTCCTGTTTGATCCTGGCAATCAGTCGAGGTAGCAACGGAAAAGGTGGAAACACATAAGCTATGTTGAAAACCCAAGGGGCTGCTAGTGCATCTACCAGCACCGCACCCGGGTCCCTGGACCTGGATCCGTAACAAGGAAGCTTGGCGTTCTGGCGAGATGCCATGAGATCCAGATCCGGTTTGCCCCAACAACGAATCAGTTGAGCAAATACCTCCGGGTGAAGTTCCCACTCCCCCGGGTGAAAGGTCTGTCGACTTAGAAAATCCGCCTCCTAGTTCTCCACGCCTGGGATGTAGATCGCTGACAGGTGGCAAGAGTGAGACTCTGCCCAGCAAATTATCTTCAAGACTTCCAACATCGCTAGGGAACTCCTGGTTCCCCCTTGATGATTGATGTAAGCCACAGTCGTGATGTTGCCCGACTGAAATCTGATGAACCTCAGTGTTGCTAACTGAGGCCAAGTTAGAAGAGCATTGAATATTGCTCTTAATTCTAGAATGTTTATCGGGAGGAGTCTCTCCTCCTGAGTCCACGATCCCTGAGCCTTCAGGGAGTTCCAGACTGCTCCCCAGCCTAGTAGGCTGGCATCTGTTGTTACAATCGTCCAATCTGGTCTGCGAAAAGTCAATCCTTTGGACAGATGAACCCGTGACAACCACCAGAGAAGAGAATGTCTGGTCTCCTGGTCCAGATTTAGCAAAGGGGACAGATCTGAGTAATCCCTGTTCCATTGACTTAGCATGCATAGTTGCAGCGGTCTGAGATGTAGGTGCGCAAATGGCACTATTTCCATTGCCGCGACCATTAAGCCGATTACTTCCATGCACTGAGCTACTGATGGGCTTGGAATGGAGTGAAGGACACGGCAAGCATTGAGAATCTTTGATAACCTGGACTCCGTCAGGTAAATCTTCATCTCTACAGAATCTATAAGAGTCCCTAGAAAAGGGACCCTTGTGAGTGGTAACAGAGAACTCTTCTCCACGTTCACTTTCCACCCATGCGACCTCAGAAATGCTAGAACTATCTCTGTATGAGACTTTGCATTCTGAAAACTTGACGCTTGTATCAGAATGTCGTCTAGGTACGGAGCCACCGCTATGCCTCGTGGTCTTAGTACCGCCAGAAGTGAGCCCAGAACCTTTGTAAAAATTCTCGGGGCCGTAGCTAACCTGAAGGGAAGAGCTACAAACTGGTAATGCCTGTCTAGAAAGGCAAACCTTAGGTACCGATAATGATCTTTGTGAATCGGTATGTGAAGGTAGGCATCCTTTAAGTCCACTGTGGTCATATATTGACCCTCTTGGATCATGGGTAGGATGGTCCGAATGGTTTCCATCTTGAACGACGGAACCCTTAGGAATTTGTTTAAGATCTTTAAGTCTAAGATTGGTCTGAAAGTTCCCTCTTTCTTGGGAACCACAAACAGATTTGAATAAAACCCTTGCCCCTGTTCCGTTCACGGAACTGGGTGGATCACTCCCATCACTAAGAGGTCTTGTACACATTGTAGAAATGCCTCTTTCTTTACTAGGTTTGTTGATAACCTTGACAGATGAAACCTCCCTTGTGGAGGAGAAGTTTTGAAATCCAGAAGGTATCCCTGAGATATAATCTCTAACGTCCAGGGATCCTGTACATCTCTTGCCCAAGCCTGGGCGAAGAGAGAAAGTCTGCCCCCCACTAGATCCGTCTCCGGAAAGGGGGCCCTGTCTTCATGCTGTCTTAGGGGCGGAAGTAGGCTTTCTGGCCTGCTTGCCCTTGTTCCATGACTGGTTGCCTTTCCAACCCTGTCTGTAACGAGCAGTAGTTCCTTCCTGTTTTGGAGCGGAGGAAGTTGATGCTGCTCCTGCCTTGAAATTACGAAAGGCACGAAAATTAGACTGTTTGGCCTTTGATTTGGCCCTGTCCTGAGGAAGGGTGTGGCCCTTACCTCCAGTAATGTCAGCAATAATTTCCTTCAAGCCGGGCCTGAATAAGGTCTGCCCTTTGAAAGGAATGTTTAGTAGTTTAGACTTAGAAGTTACATCTGCTGACCAGGATTTAAGGTGAAAAAGTTATGGAGATTAGGCGCTTAATCTGCAAAAGGGATAAAGGTGTGTATGGAAGTCGTTAGCTAAATATGTAGAAAAAACTGGACCTTGGACAGAATAAGTGAAAAATTCTTCTACAATTTATTTTCAAAATAAAAACATGATAATACCAAGATAAAATAAATCACAATCCCTAAGTGTTGCAACACTATATCGATCAATTCATAAAATTTCTAAAATTCAGATATACATTTGTTTTATACACAAATAAAAGGATTTATCTGCTCTTTTGTATCCTTTGTTCAAAGATTTTAGATAGAATATATTCTTTTATTTCAACACAATTAATAATATTTGTCTCTTTTCGATATTTTATATCTATATTTCATCAACTTTAAAATTACAAATATTTAGCAAAAACTAACAATTAGTTAAAACAATTTAAATGCAAAACTGATTATAAATGGTGTCCCCACAATGGCTGTTTACTTATATTGGTTGTAATTTTTTGTATTTAAAAAGTTCATCAAAGCATTTGTAAGTAATTGGAGATAAATTACTGAGGGCTGTGTTCTTTATCCTTATGTTTATGTTGTGATATATTACGGTTTCACAGTTACCTCTTTGTATCCTCAGTGAGCTTAATTTGTAGAAAAGGAATGTTCCAAACAGTGTTTAGGGGTGATTTTCTTACCCTCTCTTGTGAGCTGTTACTACTCACGGCTTCCCAGCGGTTCCTATGTGTCCTCAGTTTGACTCTCAGACAAGGGGTTCCGGTAGGTAATTTTCTTTGTGTTACCTTGTCACTGGTCTTTGTAGAAGTGCTCTGATTACAGCACCAAACTGTAGACAATCTTTTTGTTTCTGTAACTTGCGCAAGTTAGCTTTTGTGTTTGTAGTTCCTCAATCTGCTGCACTTAAGTACTTCTGTACGCAGGAAAAAAACAGGCTTTCTCTTTCTTGGTGTTCACACAGATATCAACATGTTTCACCAGCAACCCTGGCTTTATCAAGATAAGACCAGGATTTAAGCCATAGCGCTCTGCGTGCCTGTATGGCGAATCCGGAACTCTTAGCCGTAACTTTGGTTAAATGCACTACGGCATCCGAAACAAACGCATTAGCCAGCTTAAGGGTTCTAATCTTGCTCAAAGATTCATCCAATGGTGCTGTGCGAATCGCCTCTTCCAGAGACTCAAACCAGAATGCCGCTGCAGCAGTGACAGGCGCAATGCATGCAAGAGGCTGTAATATAAAACCTTGTTAAACAAACATTTTCTTAAGGTAACCCTCTAATTTTTTATCCATTGGATCTGAGAAGCACAGCTATCCTCCACTGGGATAGTGGTACGCTTGGCTAAAGTAGAAACTGCTCCCTCCACCTTAGGGACCGTCTGCCATAAGTCTCGTGTGGTGGCGTCTATAGGGAACATTTTTCTAAATATCGGAGGAGGGGAAAAAGGCACACCGGGTCTATCCCACTCCTTGCTAATAATCTCTGTAAGCCTCTTTGGTATAGGAAAAACGTCAGTACACACCGGTACCGCATAGTATTTATCCAGCCTACATAATTTCTCTGGGATTGCCACAGTGTCATAATCATTCAGAGCCGCTAACACCTCCCCTAGCAACACGCGGAGGTTATCAAGCTTAAATTTAAAATTTGAAATTTCTGAATCCGGTCTCCCCGAATCAGAACCGTCACCCACAGAATGAAGCTCTCCATCCTCATGTTCTGCAAATTGTGACGCAGTATCAGACATGGCTCTCGTGTCATCGGCGCGCTCTGTCCTTAACCCAGAGCTGTCGCGCTTGCCTCTTAACTCGGGCATATTGTATAATACTTCTTTCATAACATTAGCCATATCATGTAAAGTGATTTGTAAGGGCCTTGATGTACTTGGCGCCTCAATCTTACGCACCTCCCGAGCGGGAGACGAAGGTACTGACACGTGAGGAGAGTTAGACGGCATAACTTCCCCCTCGTTGACTGGTGATAATTTCTTTATCGGTACAGATTGACTTTTATTCAAAGTAATATCAATACAATTGGTACACATATTTCTATTGGGCTCCACATCGGCTTTTAAACATAATGAACAAGCAGATTCCTCTGTATCAGACATGTTTAAACAGACTAGCAATGAAGCTAGCAAGCTTGGAAATTACTTCAATAAGTTTACAAGCAATATAAAAAACGCTGCAGCGCTTTTTTAAAAAACACAATTGAATAACAAAGAACTAGTTCAGTTATAGTCAACAATTCTTTAAATGTATTAATTAGCAGAGGATTGCACCCATTAGCAAAAGGATGATTAACCCCTCAGTACCCAAAAAACGGATAGCAAATTAAAATTTAACGCTTTTATCACAGTCAAACACACTGTCACAGGTCTGCTGTGACTGATTACCTCCCTCAAAAACGAATTTTGAAGATCCCTGAGCTCTCTGGAGACGTCCTGGATCAAAGAGGAAGAAGCAGGAAGACTGTGCTAGAATTTTAACTGCGCAACAAGGCGCTAAAAAAGGTCCCTTCCACTCCAACAGTGGGAGACCTGATATAACGGTTTCTATGCAGAAAACAGAATTTATGTTTACCTGATAAATTACTTTCTCCAACGGTGTGTCCGGTCCACGGCGTCATCCTTACTTGTGGGATATTCTCCTCCCCAACAGGAAATGGCAAAGAGCCCAGCAAAGCTGGTCACATGATCCCTCCTAGGCTCCGCCTTCCCCAGTCATTCGACCGACGTAAAGGAGGAATATTTGCATAGGAGAAATCATATGATACCGTGGTGACTGTAGTTAAAGAAAATAAATTATCAGACCTGATTAAAAAAACCAGGGCGGGCCATGGACCGGACACACCGTTGGAGAAAGTAATTTATCAGGTAAACATAAATTCTGTTTTCTCCAACATAGGTGTGTCCGGTCCACGGCGTCATCCTTACTTGTGGGAACCAATACCAAAGCTTTAGGACACGGATGAAGGGAGGGAGCAAATCAGGTCACCTAGATGGAAGGCACCACGGCTTGCAAAACCTTTCTCCCAAAAATAGCCTCAGAAGAAGCAAAAGTATCAAATTTGTAAAATTTAGTAAAAGTGTGCAGTGAAGACCAAGTCGCTGCCTTACATATCTGATCCACAGAAGCCTCGTTCTTGAAGGCCCATGTGGAAGCCACAGCCCTAGTGGAATGAGCTGTGATTCTCTCAGGAGGCTGCCGTCCGGCAGTCTCGTAAGCCAATCTGATGATGCTTTTAAGCCAAAAAGAGAGAGAGGTAGAAGTTGCTTTTTGACCTCTCCTTTTACCAGAATAAACAACAAACAAGGAAGATGTTTGTCTAAAATCCTTTGTAGCATCTAAATAGAATTTTAGAGCACGAACTACGTCCAAATTGTGCAACAAACGTTCCTTCTTTGAAACTGGATTCGGACACAAAGAAGGCACGACTATCTCCTGGTTAATGTTTTTGTTAGAAACAACTTTCGGAAGAAAACCAGGTTTAGTACGCAAAACCACCTTATCTGCATGGAACACCAGATAAGGAGGAGAACACTGCAGAGCAGATAATTCTGAAACTCTTCTAGCAGAAGAAATTGCAATCAAAAACAAAACTTTCCAAGATAATAACTTAATATCAACGGAATGTAAGGGTTCAAACGGAACCCCCTGAAGAACTGAAAGAACTAAATTGAGACTCCAAGGAGGAGTCAAAGGTTTGTAAACAGGCTTGATTCTAACCAGAGCCTGAACAAAGGCTTGAACATCTGGCACAGCTGCCAGCTTTTTGTGAAGTAACACAGACAAGGCAGAAATCTGTCCCTTCAAAGAACTTGCAGATAATCCTTTCTCCAAACCTTCTTGAAGAAAGGATAGAATCTTAGGAATTTTTATCTTGTCCCAAGGGAATCCTTTAGATTCACACCAACAGATATATTTTTTCCATATTTTGTGGTAGATTTTTCTAGTCACAGGCTTTCTGGCCTGAACAAGAGTATCAATGACAGAATCTGAGAACCCTCGCTTTGATAAGATCAAGCGTTCAATCTCCAAGCAGTCAGTTGGAGTGAGACCAGATTCGGATGTTCGAACGGACCTTGAACAAGAAGGTCCCGTCTCAAAGGTAGCTTCCATGGTGGAGCCGATGACATATTCACCAGGTCTGCATACCAAGTCCTGCGTGGCCACGCAGGAGCTATCAAGATTACCGATGCCCTCTCCTGATTGACCCTGGCTACCAGCCTGGGGATGAGAGGAAACGGCGGGAATACATAAGCTAGTTTGAAGGTCCAAGGTGCTACTAGTGCATCTACTAGAGTCGCCTTGGGATCCCTGGATCTGGACCCGTAGCAAGGAACCTTGAAGTTCTGACGAGAGGCCATCAGATCCATGTCTGGAATGCCCCACAACTGAGTGATTTGGGCAAAGATTTCCGGATGGAGTTCCCACTCCCCCGGATGAAATGTCTGACGACTCAGAAAATCCGCTTCCCAATTTTCCACTCCTGGGATGTGGATTGCAGACAAGTGGCAGGAGTGAGTCTCCGCCCATTGAATGATTTTGGTCACTTCTTCCATCGCCAGGGAACTCCTTGTTCCCCCCTGATGGTTGATGTACGCAACAGTCGTCATGTTGTCTGATTGAAACCGTATGAATTTGGCCTTTGCTAGTTGAGGCCAAGCCTTGAGAGCATTGAATATCGCTCTCAGTTCCAGAATATTTATCGGGAGAAGAGATTCTTCCCGAGACCAAAGACCCTGAGCTTTCAGGGGTCCCCAGACCGCGCCCCAGCCCACCAGACTGGCGTCGGTCGTGACAATGACCCACTCTGGTCTGCGGAAGCTCATCCCCTGTGACAGGTTGTCCAGGGACAGCCACCAACGGAGTGAATCTCTGGTCCTCTGATCTACTTGTATCGTCGGAGACAAGTCTGTATAATCCCCATTCCACTGACTGAGCATGCACAGTTGTAATGGTCTTAGATGAATTCGCGCAAAAGGAACTATGTCCATTGCCGCTACCATCAAACCTATTACTTCCATGCACTGCGCTATGGAAGGAAGAGGAACAGAATGAAGTATTAGACAAGAGTTTAGAAGTTTTGATTTTCTGGCCTCTGTCAGAAAAATCCTCATTTCTAAGGAGTCTATTATTGTTCCCAAGAAGGGAACCCTTGTTGACGGAGATAGAGAACTTTTTTCTACGTTCACTTTCCACCCGTGAGATCTGAGAAAGGCCAGGACAATGTCCGTGTGAGCCTTTGCTTGTGGAAGGGACGACGCTTGAATCAGAATGTCGTCCAAGTAAGGTACTACTGCAATGCCCCTTGGTCTTAGCACCGCTAGAAGGGACCCTAGTACCTTTGTGAAAATTCTTGGAGCAGTGGCTAATCCGAACGGAAGTGCCACAAACTGGTAATGCTTGTTCAGAAATGCGAACCTTAGGAACCGATGATGTTCCTTGTGGATAGGAATATGTAGATACGCATCCTTTAAATCCACCGTGGTCATGAATTGACCTTCCTGGATGGAAGGAAGAATTGTTCGAATGGTTTCCATTTTGAACGATGGAACCTTGAGAAACTTGTTTAGGATCTTGAGATCTAAGATTGGTCTGAATGTTCCCTCTTTTTTGGGAACGACAAACAGATTGGAGTAGAACCCCATCCCTTGTTCTCCTAATGGAACAGGATGAATCACTCCCATTTTTAACAGGTCTTCTACACAATGTAAGAATGCCTGTTTTTTTATGTGGTCTGAAGACAATTGAGACCTGTGGAACCTCCCCCTTGGGGGAAGCCCCTTGAATTCCAGAAGATAACCTTGGGAGACTATTTCTAGCGCCCAAGGATCCAGAACATCTCTTGCCCAAGCCTGAGCGAAGAGAGAGAGTCTGCCCCCCACCAGATCCGGTCCCGGATCAGGGGCCAACATCTCATGCTGTCTTGGTAGCAGTGGCAGGTTTCTTGGCCTGCTTACCTTTGTTCCAGCCTTGCATTGGCCTCCAGGCTGGCTTGGCTTGAGAAGTATTACCCTCTTGCTTAGAGGACGTAGCACTTGGGGCTGGTCCGTTTCTGCGAAAGGGACGAAAATTAGGTTTATTTTTGGCCTTGAAAGACCTATCCTGAGGAAGGGCGTGGCCCTTACCCCCAGTGATATCAGAAATAATCTCTTTCAAGTCAGGGCCAAACAGCGTTTTCCCCTTGAAAGGAATGTTAAGCAATTTGTTCTTGGAAGACGCATCCGCTGACCAAGATTTTAGCCAAAGCGCTCTGCGCGCCACAATAGCAAACCCAGAATTTTTCGCCGCTAATCTAGCCAATTGCAAAGTGGCGTCTAGGGTGAAAGAGTTAGCCAATTTGAGAGCATGAATTCTGTCCAAAATCTCCTCATAAGAAGAATCTTTATTGAGCGCCTTTTCTAGTTCATCGAACCAGAAACATGCTGCTGTAGTGACAGGAACAATGCATGAAATTGGTTGTAGAAGGTAACCTTGCTGAACAAACATCTTTTTAAGCAAACCCTCTAATTTTTTATCCATAGGATCTTTGAAAGCACAACTATCTTCTATGGGTATAGTGGTGCGTTTGTTTAGAGTAGAAACCGCCCCCTCGACCTTGGGGACTGTCTGCCATAAGTCCTTTCTGGGGTCGACCATAGGAAACAATTTCTTAAATATAGGGGGAGGGACGAAAGGTATGCCGGGCCTTTCCCATTCTTTGTTTACAATGTCCGCCACCCGCTTGGGTATAGGAAAAGCTTCGGGGGGCCCCGGGACCTCTAGGAACTTGTCCATTTTACATAATTTCTCTGGAATGACCAAATTCTCACAATCATCCAGAGTAGATAACACCTCCTTAAGCAGGGCGCGGAGATGTTCCAATTTAAATTTGAATGTAATTACATCAGGTTCAGCTTGTTGAGAAATTTTCCCTGAATCTGAAATTTCTCCCTCAGACAAAACCTCCCTGGCCCCCTCAGACTGGTGTAGGGGCACTTCAGAACCAATATCATCAGCGTCCTCATGCTCTTCAGTATTTTCTAAAACAGAGCAGTCGCGCTTTCGCTGATAAGTGGGCATTTTGGCTAAAATGTTTTTGATAGAATTATCCATTACAGCCGTTAATTGTTGCATAGTAAGGAGGATTGGCGCACTAGATGTACTAGGGGCCTCCTGTGTGGGCAAGACTGGTGTAGACGAAGGAGGGGATGATGCAGTACCATGCTTACTCCCCTCACTTGAGGAATCATATTGGGCATCATTTTCTCTAAATTTTGTGTCACATAAATCACATCTATTTAAATGAGAAGGAACCTTGGCTTCCCCACATACAGAACACAGTCTATCTGGTAGTTCAGACATGTTAAACAGGCATAAACTTGATAACAAAGTACAAAAAACGTTTTAAAATAAAACCGTTACTGTCACTTTAAATTTTAAACTGAACACACTTTATTACTGCAAATGTGAAAAAGTATGAAGGAATTGTTCAAAATTCACCAAAATTTCACCACAGTGTCTTAAAGCCTTAAAAGTATTGCAAACCAAATTTGAAAGCTTTAACTCTTAAAATAACGGAACCGGAGCCGTTTTTATATTTAACCCCTTTACAGTCCCTGGTATCTGCTTTGCTGAGACCCAACCAAGCCCAAAGGGGAATACGATACCAAATGACTCCTTCAGAAAGTCTTTTCTATGTATCAGAGCTCCTCACACATGCATCTGCATGTCATGCTTCCCAAAAACAAGTGCGCAATAGAGGCGCGAAAATGAGGCTCTGCCTATGATTAGGGAAAACCCCTAGAAAATAAGGTGTCCAATACAGTGCCTGCCGGTTATTTTACATAATTCCCAAGAATAAAATAATTCCTCAAAGCTATGAAGTATTAAAATATGCTTATATATCAATCGTTTTAGCCCAGAAAATGTCTACAGTCTTAAAAGCCCTTGTGAAGCCCTTTTTTTCTTATGTAATAAAAATGGCTTACCGGATCCCATAGGGAAAATGACAGCTTCCAGCATTACATCGTCTTGTTAGAAATGTGTCATACCTCAAGCAGCAAAAGTCTGCTCACTGTTTCCCCCAACTGAAGTTAATTCCTCTCAACAGTCCTGTGTGGAAACAGCCATCGATTTTAGTAACGGTTGCTAAAATCATTTTCCTCTTACAAACAGAAATCTTCATCTCTTTTCTGTTTCAGAGTAAATAGTACATACCAGCACTATTTTAAAATAACAAACTCTTGATTGAATAATAAAAACTACAGTTAAACACCAAAAAACTCTAAGCCATCTCCGTGGAGATGTTGCCTGTACAACGGCAAAGAGAATGACTGGGGAAGGCGGAGCCTAGGAGGGATCATGTGACCAGCTTTGCTGGGCTCTTTGCCATTTCCTGTTGGGGAGGAGAATATCCCACAAGTAAGGATGACGCCGTGGACCGGACACACCTATGTTGGAGAAATATACGTTAGCCGTGTGGAAAAAAAATCATGCCCAAAAAGATTTATCACCAAAGTACCTCACAAAATGATTAACATGCCAGTAAACGTTTTAAAAAACAACATTTCAGATGCTGTGTAAAGTTATTACTAAGCCTGCTACCAGTCGCTTCTACTGCAGTTAAGGCTCACACATTATATCAGTATTAACAGTATTTTTTCAGTCAAATTCTAGTCCCTAGAAAATAACTCTACTGTGCATACATTTATCAGCCTGATACCAGTCACTACTACTGCATTTAAGGCTGTACTTACATCATACGGGTAACAGCAGTGTTTTCTTAGTCAATTCCATTCCCAGAAAATATTGTACTGCACATACCTCATTTGCGGGAGACCCCGCATGCTATTCCCATTTTCTGAAGTTACCCCACTCCTCAGAATGTCGAGAACAGCCAGTGGATCTTAGTTACGCCTGCTAAGATCATAGAAAACGCAGGCAGTTTCTTCTTCCAAATACTGCCTGAGATAGAAAAACAGCACACTCCGGTGCCATTTAAAATAAACTTTTGATTGAAGAATAATTAAGTAAAAACTCCAGCTCCTCTCGCGACCTCCTTCTTTGTTGAGGGTTGCAAGAGAATGACTGGGTATGACATGTGAGGGGAGGAGCTATATAGCAGCTCTGCTTGGGTGATCCTCTTGCAACTTCCTGTTGGGAAGGAGAATATATCCCATAAGTAATGGATGACCCGTGGACTGAACACACTTAACAAGAGAAATAAGATTTTCTTTAACTTGTAATTCAAGCACAACCCGACAAGTGCAAAAAGCTTAAATATTTCTGAGTTTTTGCGATTGCGAAAACACAATATATTGCACAATTTATAATCTAGCCCTATATATTTTATGCATATACCAAGTCTACCTTTAGATTTTTTTCCTGTACTAGGCACTGAGAAACCTGCTGCCTTTCCCAATGAATCCTCAAACCCACCTCATATTTATTTATGTCTCACCACCAGATGCCAGGGAAACTTTTAGGAATCATGCGCCCCACTATAAAAAAAACAGAGATAACTGACAGATAATTGACAGGTAATAAAATTAGTAAATAAAATATATGTAAGGTGTAGGACTGGAAAGATATCTAGGTTTAACACTGATAATTTACTGGCATGGTTCTTATTATTTAGGTCCAGATCAACGTAGATATTAAAGAGTAAAATCAGAAATAAAGGCCTTACTATGGTGAAACTATTTTTAAGTGTGTTGGAAACCTAATTTTAAACGAATGATAATTTACAATCAGGGTTTTCATTTCTGAGTTATGCTGTATAATTGATGTATGCTAAATGGCATGGCTGATATATATATATATATATATATATATATATATATACTGTATATATATATATATATATTATTATTTTTTTAAGAAAGGTGGCAGTCCTTCTGTCCTAGGCTCAGGCCTAACTGGTCTTGGCCAAAATGCATCCCTGTATATAGCTACACATAAGTGTTTGCTATAGTACCACTTAGAGCAAGATTAAATATGCAGCACAAGCTTCAGCGCAACTGCTGAAACCCGCGCCGCCCGCAATTTCACCTCGCACATCGGGGTATTATTTCATAAAGTGCCGTAAATCGGATAAAATAGCGATGTCCAGAAATGAGCGTAAATACAAATTTCTGGAGTCGCCAGTCGGCACTTTAGAAACTGACGGCGCCTAAGAAAATAAAAAAAAATATTAAAATCTCCCGTAAAAGTCTAACACGCCTCCCAAAAATAAACCTGACATGTAAAACCCCTATATCCCCCAAGTATTAACCAGGAAACGGACAACCCCCCACAACGCAATATGCCTAATTAAACTATTAACCCCTAATCCGCCATTCACACACATCGCAATCTACCTAATAAAAGTATTAACCCCTAAATCCGCCAACGCCAACATCGAAAAATACCTAATAAAAATATTAACCCCTAAATTCGCCAACCCCAACATCGCAAACTACCTAATAAATATATTAACCCCTAATCCGCCATTCACCCACATCGCAAAGTCCCTATTAAAACTATTAACCCATAATCTGCCATTAACCCACATTGCAAAATACCTTTTAAAACTATTAACCCTAATCCGCCATTAACCCACATCGCAACAAACCTAATAAATCTATTAACCCCTAATCCGCAAAACCCACACAACGCAATAATCCTAATAAAACTATTAACCACTAATCCGCCAAACCCCCACAATGTAAATAATTAAATTACTAAGCCCCCTAACCTTACACCCCCAAACCTAACACCCCCTAAATTAACCCCAATTACCTAAATTAAAAATTACTAAATTACACACAATTAAAATAAAAAATAAATAAATAAAAAGCTGCGGCATATATTGAACATTGTCATTAGACTCCTGAACAGCATCCGCCTTAGAAAATGTTGGCTCAGAAAAAAGTCTTTCCCTATAATTCAAAGTTCTTTCAATACATGAAGAACAGAAAGGGATTGGTGGTTCCACATTGGCATCAAAACATAAAGAACAATTGACATTTTGCAGGGTCTCTTGGTCCATTCTGACTCACAATGGATCAAAAAATCAAGTAAACAGTCTAAATCTTTTATTAAAATTTAAGCAGAAAAAAACATAATTTATGCTTACCTGATAAATTTATTTCTCTTGTAGTGTATCCAGTCCACGGATCATCCATTACTTGTGGGATATATTCCCTTCCCAACAGGAAGTTGCAAGAGGATCACCCACAGCAAAGCTGCTATATAGCTCCTCCCCTCACATGTCATATCCAGTCATTCGACCGAAACAAGACAAGAAAGGAGAAACCATAGGGTGCAGTGGTGACTGTAGTTTAATTAAAAATTTAGACCTGCCTTAAAAAGACAGGGCGGGCCGTGGATTGGATACACTACAAGAGAAATAAATTTATCAGGTAAGCATAAATTATGTTTTCTCTTGTTAAGTGTATCCAGTCCACGGATCATCCATTACTTGTGGGATACCAATACCAAAGCTTAAGTACACGGATGATGGGAGGGACAAGGCAGGAACCACTGCCTGTAGAACCTTTCTCCCAAAAACAGCCTCCGAAGAAGTAAAATTTTGAAAAGGTGTGAAGTGAAGACCAAGTCGCAGCCTTGCAAATCTGTTCAACAGAGGCCTCATTCTTAAAGGCCCAGGTGGAAGCCACAGCACTAGTAGAATGAGCTGTAATCCTTTCAGGGGGCTGCTGTCCAGCAGTCTCATAGGCTAAGCGTATTATGCTTCGAAGCCAAAAGGAGAGAGAGGTAGCCGAAGCTTTTTGACCTCTCCTCTGTCCAGAATAAACGACAAACAGGACAGATGTTTGACGAAAATCTTTAGTTGCCTGCAAGTAGAACTTCAAGGCACGGACTACGTCCAGATTATGCAAAAGACGTTCCTTCTTTGAAGAAGGATTAGGGCACAATGATGGGACAACAATCTCTTGATTGATATTCCTGTTAGAAACCACCTTAGGTAAAAACCCAGGTTTAGTACGCAGAACTACCTTGTCTGAATGGAAAATCAGATAAGGAGAATCACAATGTAAGGCATATAACTCAGAGACTCTTCGAGCTGAGGAAATAGCCATCAAAAACAGAACTTTCCAAGATAAAAGTTTAATATCAATGGAATGAAGGGGTTCAAACGGAACTCCTTGAAGAACCTTAAGAACCAAGTGAAATCAATACATTTAGTACACATATTTCTATGGGGCTCCACACTGGCTTTCAAACATAATGAACAAGTAGATTCATCTATGTCAGACATGTTTAAACAGACTAGCAATAAGACTGGCAAGCTTGAAAAACACTTCACAATAAGTTTACAAGCAATATAAAAAACTCTACTGCGCCTTTAAGAAGCACAAAACCTGTCTCAAGTTGAAATAACAATGAACCAAAGAAGTTATACCAACCAAATTTTCACAGTAAATGTATTAAGTTAGCAGAGCATTGCACCCACTTGCAAATGGATGATTAACCCCTTAATACCCAAACCGGATAAACAATAGAGAAAAACGTTTTTTAAACAGTCAAACACACTGTCACAGCTTTGCTGCGACTGATTACCTCCCTCACTATGACTTTTGAAGCCTTTTGAGCCCTCAGAGAAGTCCTGGATCATGCAGGAAGAAGCAGGAAGTCTGAGTCTGAATTATTTACTGCGCAAAAAAAAGCGCTAAAATAGGCCCCTCCCACTCATATTACAACAGTGGGAAGCCTCAGTTAACTGTTTCTATGCAGAAATTAAGCCAGCCATGTGGAAAAATTATGCCCCAATAAGTTTTATCACCAAATGTACGTTAAAAAACGATTAAACATGCCAGAAAACGTTTTAAAACACATTTTTTAAAGAGTATATATCTCTATTAATAAGCCTGATCCAGTCGCTTTCACTGCATTTAAGGCTTTACTTACATTACTTCGGTATCAGCAGCATTTTCTTAGTCAATTCCATTCCTTAGAAAAATATTTTACTGCACATACCTTAGTTGCAGGAAAACCTGCACGCCATTCCCAGTCTGAAGTTACCTCACTCCTCAGAATGTGCGAGAACGGCCAGTGGATCTTAGTTACTTCTGCTAAGATCATAGAAAACGCAGGCAGATTCTTCTTCCAAATACTGCCTGAGAAAAAACAGCACACTCCGGTGCCATTTAAAAATAACAAACTTTTGATTGAAGAAATAAACTAAGTATAAAACACCACAGTCCTCTCACGACCTCCATCTATGTTGAGGGTTGCAAGAGAATGACTGGATATGACATGTGAGGGGAGGAGCTATATAGCAGCTTTGCTGTGGGTGATCTTCCTGTTGGGAAGGGAATATATCCCAAAGTAATGGATGATCCGTGGACTGGATACACTTAACAAGAGAAATGTTACTGTCACTTTAATTTTTAAACCATAACTTTTTTACTCTTTTTATTTTTCTATGCAAAAAAGAAGCTAAAAGTAATTCAAAACACCTCTACACCTCAGCTTATTTGCTGAGGTGCCTACCTTCCCTGCTGACACAGTAACTTTGACTTGCTCTCTGGTTCTAGAAACGCAAGTCCTTAGACAAACATGCGTAATATAGCTGAGACTGTAATCACTTTCCCCCTGGTCCCAGGAAGAAAGGAAAAGTGGTGAGCAACACCAATTGCTGCCTCTCAAAGCTCCACCCATCGTGGGCGTGTAAAAAAAAAGTAAATCTCCCGGTCGGCATCTTTGTTTTAAAATTAAACAGCCGGGAGCAGTGAAAACCAGTGAGAAAACTGAGCCCAATATCTCTCCACCCCAGTGCCTGCATAATAAGCTGTCAACATAAGGCCCCCTCTATCTATAGAAGAGTTTATGTGTCCCATTCTTAATAAATAAAGTGCCTTAATTTTCTCTGAGTCTTCTTACTTCCCCAGAATATTAAGTTAGCACTTACCTCATAAATCTGCCCGACAGCAAGCAAGGCAGCTCACCATGTTTAAGAGGTCCTCTCCCTCACATTGGACCTGTGGAAAAGAAATAAAGACTGAGTAATATTACTCAGGCTTTAGGAGTTAGGGCAGCATAAACTATATGGGAGGCGCAGTGAGAATTATGTCCCACAAATTTCCATTGCTCTAAAGCCACCACTGCTCTACTGAAGAGACTGATATGGACTACAGCTACACCCTAGGACAAAGCAGCACAATCTTGTACTACTTCAAAAATAATAAACTCTTGATTGAAGAATCTTTTACTAACACCAACTTTACCACTTCCTTGCTCTAACACAGGCAAAGAGAATGACTGGGGTGGGAGGGAAGGGAGGTGATATTTAACAGCTTATGCTGTGGTGCTCTTTGCCGCGTCCTGCTGGGCAGGAGTGATATTCCCATTAGTAATCAGATGATCCGTGGACTCATCGTGTCATTAGAAAGAAAAACAAACCCTCAAAAAAAACATAAATTATGCTTACCTGATAATTTAATTTCCATCTGTGGGAGGAGAGTCCACTGCTTCATTCATTACTTGTGGGAATTAAGAACCTGGCCACCAGGAGGAGGCAAAGATAACTCAGGAAAAGGCTTGAATACCTCCCCCACTCCCCTCATCCCTCAGTCATTCTGCCAATGGAACAAGGAACAGTAGGAGAAATATAAATGGTACCAGAAGAATGAAATTAAATTTAGGTCCGCCCACTGGAGATACGGCAGGGGAAGTGGACTCTCCTCCCAGAGATAGAAATGAAATTATCAGGTAAGCATAATTTATGTTTTACATTTTAATGGGAGGAGAATCCACTGCTTCATTCATTTCTTGTGGGAACAAATACCCAAGCTCTAGAGAACACTGAATGAAAAAAAAATTGGAGGGCAAAAGGAGGCGGACCCTAAACTGAGGGCACCAAAGCCTGCAGAACCTTTCTCCCAAAAGCTGCTTCCGCCAAAGCAAAAACGTCAAATTTATAAAATTTTGCAAAAGTATGTAAGGAAGACCAAGTGGCCGCCTTACAAGTCTGCTCCATAGAAGCCTCATTCTTAAAGGCCCAAGAAGAGGCCACAGCTCTAGTTGAGTGAGCCGTAATCCTCTGAGGAGGTTTGTGTCCCGCTGTCTCATATGCCAGATGAATCATGCTCCTCAACCAAAATGATAGAGAAGTGGCAGAGGCCCTTTGCCCCCTGCGCTTCCCTGAATACACAACAAATAAGGACAAAGTCTGTCTGAACTCCTTTGTGGCCTGAAGATAAAACTTCAACGCCTGAACCACGTCCAGATAATGAAGTAACCTCTCCTTCGAAGAAACAAAATTTATGCTTACCTGATAAATTCCTTTCTCCTGTAGTGTGGTCAGTCCACGGGTCATCATTACTTCTGGGATATTAACTCCTCCCCAACAGGAAGTGCAAGAGGATTCACCCAGCAGAGCTGCTATATAGCTCCTCCCCTCTACGTCACACCCAGTCATTCGACCAAGGACCAACGAGAAAGGAGAAGCCAAAGGGTGTAGTGGTGACTGGAGTATAATTCAAAAACATTTTTACCTGCCATAAAAAACAGGGCGGGCCGTGGACTGACCACACTACAGGAGAAAGGAATTTATCAGGTAAGCATAAATTTTGTTTTCTCCTGTTAAGTGTGGTCAGTCCACGGGTCATCATTACTTCTGGGATACCAATACCAAAGCTAAAGTACACAGATGACGGGAGGGACAGGCAGGCTCTTTATACGGAAGGAACCACTGCCTGAAGAACCTTTCTCCCAAAAACAGCCTCAGAAGAAGCAAAAGTGTCAAATTTGTAAAATTTGGAAAAAGTATGAAGAGAAGACCAAGTTGCAGCCTTGCAAATCTGTTCAACAGAAGCCTCATTCTTAAAGGCCCAAGTGGAAGCCACAGCTCTAGTAGAATGTGCTGTAATTCTTTCAGGAGGCTGTTGTCCAGCAGTCTCATAGGCTAACCGAATTATGCTACGAAGCCAAAAAGAGAGAGAGGTAGCCGAAGCTTTTTGACCTCTCCTCTGACCAGAATAAACGACAAACAGGGAAGACGTTTGTCGAAAATCCTTAGTTGCCTGTAGATAAAATTTCAGGGCACGGACTACATCTAGATTGTGTAGCAGACGTTCCTTCTTCGAAGAAGGATTAGGACACAAAGATGGAACCACAATCTCTTGATTGATATTCCTGTTAGTGACCACCTTAGGTAGGAACCCAGGTTTAGTACGCAGAACTACCTTGTCTGAATGAAAAATCAGATAAGGAGAATCACAATGTAAGGCGGATAACTCAGAGACTCTTCGAGCCGAGGAAATCGCCATTAAAAATAGAACTTTCCAAGATAACAGCTTGATATCAATGGAATGAAGGGGTTCAAACGGAACACCCTGTAAAACATTAAGAACTAAGTTCAAACTCCATGGTGGAGCAACAGTTTTAAACACAGGCTTGATCCTAGCTAAAGCCTGACAAAAAGCTTGAACGTCCGGAACTTCTGACAGACGTTTGTGTAAAAGAATGGACAGAGCTGAAATCTGTCCCTTTAAGGAAATAGCGGATAAACCCTTTTCTAAACCTTCTTGTAGAAAGGACAATATCCTCGGAATCCTAACCTTACTCCATGAGTAACTCTTGGATTCGCACCAATATAAGTATTTGCGCCATATCTTATGATAAATCTTTCTGGTAACAGGCTTCCTAGCCTGTATTAAGGTATCAATAACTGACTCAGAAAAACCACGTTTTGATAAAATCAAGCGTTCAATTTCCAAGCAGTCAGCTTCAGAGAAATTAGATTTTGATGTTTGAAGGGACCCTGGATCAGAAGGTCCTGTTTCAGAGGTAGAGACCAAGGTGGACAGGATGACATGTCCACTAGATCTGCATACCAAGTCCTGCGTGGCCATGCAGGCGCTATTAGAATCACTGATGCTCTCTCCTGTTTGATTCTGGCAATCAATCGAGGAAGCATCGGGAAGGGTGGAAACACATAAGCCATCCCGAAGGTCCAAGCTGCTGTCAAAGCATCTATCAGAACCGCTCCCGGATCCCTGGATCTGGACCCGTAACGAGGAAGCTTGGCATTCTGTCGAGACGCCATGAGATCTATCTCTGGTTTGCCCCAACGTCGAAGTATTTGGGCAAAGACCAAGTTCCCAAGTTCCCACTCCCCCGGATGAAAAGTCTGACGACTTAAGAAATCCGCCTCCCAGTTCTCCACTCCCGGGATGTGGATTGCTGACAGGTGGCAAGAGTGAGACTCTGCCCAGCGAATTATCTTTGATACTTCCATCATTGCTAGGGAGCTTCTTGTCCCTCCCTGATGGTTGATGTAAGCTACAGTCGTGATGTTGTCCGACTGAAACCTGATGAACCCCCGAGTTGTTAACTGGGGCCAAGCCAGAAGGGCATTGAGAACTGCTCTCAATTCCAGAATGTTTATTGGTAGGAGACTCTCCTCCTGATTCCATTGTCCCTGAGCCTTCAGAGAATTCCAGACAGCGCCCCAACCTAGTAGGCTGGCGTCTGTTGTTACAATTGTCCAGTCCGGCCTGCTGAATGGCATCCCCCTGGACAGATGTGGCCGAGAAAGCCACCATAGAAGAGAATTTCTGGTCTCTTGATCCAGATTCAGAGTAGGGGACAAGTCTGAGTAATCCCCATTCCACTGACTTAGCATGCACAATTGCAGCGGTCTGAGATGTAGGCGTGCAAAGGGTACTATGTCCATTGCCGCTACCATTAAGCCGATCACCTCCATGCATTGAGCTACTGACGGGTGTTGAATGGAATGAAGGACACGGCATGCATTTTGAAGCTTTGTTAACCTGTCTTCTGTCAGGTAAATCTTCATTTCTACAGAATCTATCAGAGTCCCCAAGAAGGGAACTCTTGTGAGTGGAAAGAGAGAACTCTTCTTTTCGTTCACCTTCCATCCATGCGACCTTAGAAATGCCAGTACTAACTCTGTATGAGACTTGGCAGTTTGAAAGCTTGAAGCTTGTATCAGAATGTCGTCTAGGTACGGAGCTACCGAAATTCCTCTCGGTCTTAGTACCGCCAGAAGAGCACCCAGAACCTTTGTGAAGATTCTTGGAGCCGTAGCCAATCCGAATGGAAGAGCTACAAACTGGTAATGTCTGTCTAGAAAGGCAAACCTTAGATACCGGTAATGATCTTTGTGAATCGGTATGTGAAGGTAAGCATCCTTTAAATCCACTGTGGTCATGTACTGACCCTTTTGGATCATGGGTAAAATTGTCAGAATAGTTTCCATTTTGAACGATGGAACTCTTAGGAATTTGTTTAGGATCTTTAAATCCAAGATTGGCCTGAAAGTTCCCTCTTTTTTGGGAACCACAAACAGATTTGAGTAAAACCCTTGTCCTTGTTCCGACCGCGGAACCGGATGGATCACTCCCATTAATAAAAGATCTTGTACGCAGCGTAGAAACGCCTCTTTCTTTATTTGGTTTGTTGACAACCTTGACAGATGAAATCTCCCTCTTGGGGGAGAGGATTTGAAGTCCAGAAGGTATCCCTGAGATATGATCTCTAACGCCCAGGGATCCTGGACATCTCTTGCCCAAGCCTGGGCGAAGAGAGAAAGTCTGCCCCCCACTAGATCCGTTCCCGGATCGGGGGCCCTCGATTCATGCTGTCTTAGGGGCAGCAGCAGGTTTCCTGGCCTGCTTGCCCTTGTTCCAGGACTGGTTAGGTCTCCAGCCTTGTCTGTAGCGAGCAACAGCTCCTTCCTGTTTTGGTGCAGAGGAAGTTGATGCTGCTCCTGCTTTGAAATTACGAAAGGAACGAAAATTAGACTGTCTAGCCTTAGGTTTGGCTCTGTCTTGAGGCAGGGCATGGCCTTTACCCCCTGTAATGTCAGCGATAATTTCTTTCAACCCGGGCCCGAATAAGGTCTGCCCTTTGAAAGGAATATTAAGCAATTTAGATTTAGAAGTAACATCAGCTGACCAGGATTTTAGCCACAGTGCTCTGCGCGCCTGAATGGCGAATCCGGAATTCTTAGCCGTAAGTTTAGTTAAATGTACTACGGCATCCGAAATAAATGAGTTAGCTAACTTAAGAGCTTTAAGCTTGTGTGTAATCTCATCTAATGGAGCTGATTCAAGTGTCTCTTCCAGAGACTCAAACCAAAATGCTGCTGCAGCCGTGACAGGCGCAATGCATGCAAGAGGTTGCAATATAAAACCTTGTTGAACAAACATTTTCTTAAGGAAACCCTCTAACTTTTTATCCATTGGATCTGAAAAGGCACAGCTATCCTCCACCGGGATAGTGGTACGCTTAGCTAAAGTAGAAACTGCTCCCTCCACCTTAGGGACCGTTTGCCATAAGTCCCGTGTGGTGGCGTCTATTGGAAACATCTTTCTAAATATTGGAGGGGGTGAGAACGGCACACCGGGTCTATCCCACTCCTTAGTAACAATTTCAGTAAGTCTCTTAGGTATAGGAAAAACGTCAGTACTCGACGGTACCGCAAAATATTTATCCAACCTACACAATTTCTCTGGTATTGCAACTGTGTTACAATCATTCAGAGCCGCTAACACCTCCCCTAGTAATACACGGAGGTTTTCCAGTTTAAATTTAAAATTTGAAATATCTGAATCCAGTCTGTCACCCGCAGAATGAAGCTCTCCGTCCTCATGTTCTGCAAATTGTGACGCAGTATCTGACATGGCCCTAATATTATCAGCGCACTCTGTTCTCACCCCAGAGTGATCACGCTTACCTCTTAGTTCTGGTAATTTAGCCAAAACTTCAGTCATAACAGTAGCCATATCCTGTAATGTGATTTGTAATGGCCGCCCAGATGTACTCGGCGCTACAATATCACGCACCTCCCGAGCGGGAGATGCAGGTACTGACACGTGAGGCGAGTTAGTCGGCATAACTCTCCCCTCGTTGTTTGGTGAAATATGTTCAATTTGTACAGATTGACTTTTATTTAAAGTAGCATCAATGCAGTTAGTACATAAATTTCTATTGGGCTCCACTTTGGCTTTAGCACATATAGCACAGATAGCTTCCTCTGAATCAGACATGTTTAACACACTAGCAAATAAACTAGAAACTTGGAAATACTTTTCAAGTAATTTACTATAATATGCAAACGTACTGTGCCTATAAGAAGCACAGAAAAAGTTATGACAGTTGAAAATTGATAAACTGAAAAGTTATAGCATCAAATCTTTGTAAAAAAAAAAACACTTTTAGCAAAGGATTGCTCCCATTAGCAAAGGATAATTAACCCTGATAGCAGAAAAAAAATACAGAAATAAACGTTTTTTATCACAGTCAACTACAATCTCACAGCTCTGCTGTGAGTGATTACCTCCCTCAAAACAAGTTTTGAAGACCCCTGAGTTCTGTAGAGATGAACCGGATCATGCAGGGAAGACAATAAACTTCTGACTGAATTTTTTGATGCGTAGCAAAAGCGCCAAAAAAGGCCCCTCCCCCTCATACACAACAGTGAGAGAGATCAGTAAACTGTCATAAATTAAATAAAAACGTCTGCCAAGTGGAAAAAAATAGTGCCCAAAACATTTTTTCACCCAGTACCTCAGAAAATTAAACGATTTTACATGCCAGCAAAAAACGTTTAACATAAATAAATTAAGTGTTATTAAAAAGCCTGTTGCTAGTCCCTGCAAATTAGGCTAAAGTCTTATGCATACAGTATAATTCCAGTGAAGTGCCATTCCCCAGAATACTGAAGTGTAAAATATACATACATGACAGCCTGATACCAGTTGCTGCTACTGCATTTAAGGCTGAGTTTACATTATATCGGTATGGCAGAATTTTCTCATCAATTCCATTGTCAGAAAATAATAAGCTGCTACATACCTCTTGCAGATTAATCTGCCCGCTGTCCCCTGATCTGAAGTTTACCTCTCCTCAGATGGCCGAGAAACAGCAATATGATCTTAACTACGCCGGCTAAAATCATAGAAAAAAACTCAGGTAGATTCTTCTTCAAATTCTACCAGAGAAGGAATAACACACTCCGGTGCTATTATAAAATAACAAACTTTTGATTGAAGGTATAAAACTAAGTATAATCACCACAGTCCTCTCACACATCCTATCTATTCGTTGGGTGCAAGAGAATGACTGGGGGTGACGTAGAGGGGAGGAGCTATATAGCAGCTCTGCTGGGTGAATCCTCTTGCACTTCCTGTTGGGGAGGAGTTAATATCCCAGAAGTAATGATGACCCGTGGACTGACCACACTACAGGAGAAAGAAGGGTTAGGGCACAAAGAAGCAACTACTATTTCCTTATTGATGTTACGACTCGACACCACCTTGGGAAGGAATCCTAATCCAGTTAGAAGAACAGCCTGATCAGCTTGAAAAACTGAGTAGGAAGGTGCACATTGCAAGGTTGCCAGCTCAGGGACTCTGTGTGCCGATGCAATAGCCAGTAATAACAGGACTTTCCATGAAAGAACCTTAATGTCAAGGGCATGCATATGCTCAAACATAGCCCTCTGCAAAACCTTAAGAACCAAGTTTAAGCTCCAAGGAGGAGCCGGATTTCTGAATACAGGCCTGAACCTAACCAAAGCGTGCACAAAGGACTGAATGTCAGGAAGCTCCGCAAGCTTCTTATGCAACAGTACGGATAAAGCCGAGATCTGTCCCCTTAGGGAACTGGCGGCAAGACCATTATCCAGACCGTCCTGGAGAAAGGGCAAAATCCTGGATACCCAGGCCTTATGCCAGGGATATCCTCGTTCCTCACACCAGGACAAGTAGGTCCTCCACACCTTGTGAAAGATGCGTTGAGTGACCGACTTCCTGGCCTTAACAGAAGTGTCAATCACTTTTTCCGAAAATCCTCTCTTGGCTTAGACTAGCCGTTCAATCTCCACGCAGTCAGCCTCCGAAAATTGAGATTTTGATGTAGAAAATGACCTTGAACCAGCATATCCCTGCGACAAGGTAACCTCCACGGCAAAGATGATGACATCCCCACCAGATCCGCAAACCACATCCTCTGCGGCCACAACGGAGCAATCAGAATAGCCGAAGCTTGCTCCTGCTTGATGCGGGCCACTACACAAGGTAGAAGAGGCAACTGTGGAAAAATGTAAATTAGGTTGAAGTCCCAGGGTACCGCCAAGGCGTCTATCAGTTCCGCCTGGGGATCCCTGGATAGCGACCCGTATCTGGGTAGCTTGCAATTAGCATTATAAAACATAAGCAAATGATGCACTAAAGTTAAATCAACTGTGCTATAAACTAGTTAATAATTATGGCCAATAATCTAATGTTGATGAAATTGTATATATAATCTCCTATATAATTCTTTGAAGCAGTTTATCAATCAGTATTAAATATTTTAAATTTGAGAGGTACAAGGTGAGCACTAGTAAGTAATCAGCATTCTCTGACAAATAGGGTAATAGAATTAGGACTACTAAGCACAGACAACCAATCAAAGTAGAGGAGTGAAATAAAAGTCACCCACTGATTTTGACAAGGAGAGTCTATGATTAAGGCTAATTGAGGCCGAAACATGTTAGACATGTCTATCTGACTGTGCTGTATTTTTATTACAAGCTATGTTTTAAGATGAAGAAATAAAGAACATTTTTAAGTTTTATACCTGTGCCGGTCTCTTTGGTGATAGCTTGCAATTGAGTCTGGATGCCATGAGATCTATCTCCGGCGTCCCCTATCTGCTGCAGATCTCCTGGATGAAAACGTCTACCTGCTCAGAAAATCCGCTTCCAAATTGTCCACACCCGGAATGTGGATCGCTGAGAGCGAACAATTGTGAGTCTCTGCCCATTCCAGAATCCAAGATACTTCCCTCATGGCTAGAAAGCTTCTTGTACCGTCCCCCGTCCCCCCCGGTGGTTTATGTAAGCCACGAGGTAATGTTTTCCGATTGGAAACTGATGAATCGGGACGACACCAGAGGGGGCCAAGCCCGCAGAGTGTTGAATATCGCTCGAAGTTTCAAATTTTTTATAGGTAGACTGGACTCCTCTCGGGTTCATCTGCCTTGTGCCTTTCTAACACCCCAAACAGCTCCCCATGATAGACTTGCATCCGTGGTTACAATCTCCCAGGATGGTCTTAAAAAGGATGTCCCCTGTGACAACTGCCCCGGTCGGGTCCACCAAGATAGGGGCTCCCTCACCGGTCTGTCCAGAGATATCTGTTGGGACATATCTGAATGATCGCCGTTCCATTGTCTCAACATGCACAGCTGAAGAGGTCTGAGGTGGAACCTGGCGAATGGAATGACATCTATGCTGGATACCATGAGCCTGATCACCTCCATACACCTGGCCACAGATGTCCTGGAGGACGTCTGAAGAGCTAGACAGTTGGACGCAAGCTTGGAACGTCTCGGATCTGTCAAGAATATCTTCATGGCTGAAGAATCTATTATCGTACCCAGGAATTCCACCATGTTGCTGGGGACCAATGAACTCTTTCCTTCATTTATCTTCCACCCGTGGGACCGAAGGAGAAGAGCTCTCGAGTGATCATCCGCAAGACTGTAGGACGGAGCCTGGACCAGGATATCGTCCAGATACGGTGCCACTGCAATCCTTTGGCTCTCGCTACTGCTACTGCGAGAAGAGCTACCAGAACCTTTGTAAAGACTCTTGGGGCAGTTGCCAGACCAAACGGAAGGGCCACAAACTGGGAGTGCTGGTCCAGGAAAGCAAATCTTAGAAACCTGAAGTGATCCTTGTGGATTGGAACGTGAAGGTAAGTGTCCTTCAGGTCTATAGTCATCATGAATTGCCTTTCTTGAACCAGAGACAAAATTGACCTGATCTTCCCCATCGTTAACGATGGAACTGACAAAAACTTGTTTAGGGCCTTTAGGTCCAGAATTGGACGAAACGTGCCCTCTTTCTTTGGGACCACAAAAAGGTTTGAATTATACCCCAGGCCTCTTTCTGTCGGAGGGACTGGGACGATTACACCGAGAGATGAGAGATCCCTCACACACCCCAGAAAGGCGTCTCTCTTTTCTGGTCTTGAAGATATGTTTGACAAGAGGAATCTCCTTCTGGGCGGATATGACTTGAAACCTATCCTGTAACCCTGGGCAATGACATCCAGAACCCAAGGGTCTATAAAGTCTCTTCTCCAGGCCTCCGCAAAAAGAAATAGTCTGCCCCCTACCTGATCAGATGACGGATCGGGGGCTGCCCCTTCATGCCGACTTTGACTTGGCGTGCTTCTTATTCTGCTTGGACTTTTTCCAAGAGTTAGCTGGTTTCCAAGATCCCTTGAATTGCTCAGACTTTGCAACAGGCTGCTGGCACTGAGACTTGTCCGCACGAAAAGTAGACCCCTTTGGTTTGGCCTTCTTATCCTGGGGCAAGAAGACACCTTTGCCACCCGTGACCGTAGATATGATAGAATCCAGGCCCGGGACAAACAAGACTTTCCCCTTGAATGGTAGAGAAAGCAAGCGAGACTTGGAAGTCATGTCAGCAGACCACAACTTTAGCCACAGAGCTCTGCGGGCTAAAACAGAAAAACCTGATGTCTTAGCATTCAGGCGAATAATCTGCATGTTAGCATCTCAAATAAATCTAAACAAGCAAGGAGAGAAGCGCGGACAAAACCCAAGTGCAGAGCACCAATTCAATGACACAGCACACGCGACACCAACAACTCACAGGACAAAAGGAATTGTTTTAAATGACCACTTTTGACTGGCAAAAACCACGAAACAGTCAGTCTTCCATAAACCCACAAATAGGAATAGCCTGCTCAATGCCAAAAGTGGTCATTTAAAACAATTCCTTTTGTCCTGTGAGTTGTTGGTGTCACGTGTGCTGTGTCATTGAATTCGTGCTCTGCACTTGGGTTTTGTCCACGCTTCTCTTCTTGCTTGTTTAGATTTTTACTCTTGGGTATTTAGGAATTACCCCTTTCAAGAGGAGCTGCTGGACTGTGCAGATTTATCTATTTGGGAGTATTCGAACACCCACAATTGAATCTTTTTTGAACTTTTATATGAACTTTATAATTAATTTGTGGGTACATATATGGACATTATTTATTGAACCCTGAATATATATTTTTTGTATATTAATTGTAAGTCAATTTCATTTTACTATTGGTTCTCTGTATACACTCTAGTTCTTACAGCGCTACTTTGTGTATTTCATTATACACTACTCTCTATCACAAATAAATGTGCTACCCTTAAAGCCTTGATTCGTTCTAGAATCTCATCCAGGGGAGTCTCCACCTTGACCTGCTTGTGTAATAGGAGATGAGTGTAGGAAACACACCTCGCGGAGCGGAGAACCCTCAGAGGTGGACAGCTCAGTCATACTAAATACTTTATTCTTTTTAGATGTAGCAAGATTGTCAAAGCATGTGGAACAGAGTTGTGTTGCCGTTTCAACTGGAACCTCCTCACAGTATACACAGTTAATAGGTTTAGATAAAGAGGGAGTATCCTCTAACATATCAGAGTCCTCCATAGCTTGCGCCTTCATTACAGACTTGATAAAAAAATAATAATAAATGGCACCTTTATATCCCAATAGCCGGGCATTCACCACCTTCTATGACCCGGACTACAAGAAACAGCTTTCTTCTCCTCTGAACGCAGGTCGAGAAAGAGGAAGTTACAGAGGCCACACCCAGTGGGAAACCTGGCAACCAGGAGGAGGCATAGACACCCCAGCCAAAGGCTTAAATACCTCCCCCACTTCCCTCATCCCCCAGTCATTCTGCCAAGGAACAGTAGGAGAAATATCAGGGTATAAATAGTGCCAGAAGAACAAAAAATAAATTTGGGTCCGCCCACCGGAGAACGGGCGGGTGCAGTGGACTCTCCTCCCTACGATGGAAATTAAATTATCAGGTAAGCATAATTTATGTTTTCCATCTAAAGGGGAGGAGAGTCCACTGCTTCATTCATCACTTGTGGGAACAAATACCCAAGCTCTAGAGGACACCGAATTAAGAAAATGGGAGGGTAAAGGAGGCGGACTCTATACTGAGGATGTCACTCTGATCCTGTTTTTAAAGCATTGGAATAAACGCTACGTTTTACTTTATTCATTTGCTGGTTTTGCTCTCTTTATTCACTGGTACTCTATACTGAGGGCGCCACAGCCTGCAGAACCTCTCTCTCTCAAAAACTGCTTCCGCCAAAGTAAAAACGTAAAATTTGTAAAGTTTTGCAAAAGTATGCAAGGACGACCAGGTAGCCACCTTACAAATCTGCTCCATAGAAGCCTCATTTTTAAAGGCCCAAGAAGAGGCCACAGCTCTAGTAGAGTGAGCCATAATCTTCTGAGGAGGCTTGTGTCTCACTGTCTCGTAAGCCAGACGGATCATACTCCTCAACCAAAAGGATACAGAAGTTGCAGAGGCCCTCTGCCCCCTGCACCTTCAAGAATATACAACGAATAAGGACTATGTCTGTCTGAACTTCTTCGTGGCTTGAAGATAAAACTTCAAGGCCCGAACCACATCTAGATTATGGAGTAACCTCTCCTTTGAAGAGAATGGGATAGGACACAAGGAAGGAACCACTATTTCATGGTTAATGTTACGACTTGACACCACCTTGGGAAGAAATCCCAAACCGGTTCGCAGAACGGCTTTGTCAGAATGAAAAACCAAGTAAGGAGGGTCAAATTGTAAGGCCGCCAACTCAGAGACTCTGCGTGCCGAAGCAATAGCCAATAACAACAGGACCTTCCATGAGATAATCTTAATGTCCAGAGCATGCATAGGCTCAAACGGAGCACTCTGCAAGACCTTAAGCACCAAGAGTAAGCTCCAGGGAGGAGGCGGATTCCTGAAAACTGGTCTAATCCTATGCAAAGACTGCACAAAGGACTGAATATCAGGAAGCTCTGCGAGCTTCTTGTGCAACAGTACAGATAAAGCCGAGATCTGTCCCCTTAGGGAACTGGCGGCAAGACTCTTATCCAGACCATCCTGGAGAAAGGCCAAAATCCTGGATACCTTGACCTTGTGCCAAGGGTATCCTCGTTACTCACACCAGGACAAGTAGGTCCTTCACACTTTGTGGTAGATGCGTTTAGTGACTGGCTTCCTGGCCTGGACGAGAGTGTCGATCACTCTCTCCCAAAAACCTCTCCTGGCTAAAACTAGGCATTAAATCTCCACGCAGTCAGCCTCAGAGAATCGAGATTTTGATGAAGAAAAGGACCTTGAACTAGCAGGTCCTTGCGACAAGGTAACTTCCACGGTAGATAAGACGACACCGCCACTAGATCCGCAACCCACATCCTCCGCGGCCACGACAGAGCAATCAGAATAGCCGAAGCTTGCTTCTGCTTGATGCGGGCCACTCTTCGAGGTAGAAGAGGTGGAAATATGTAGATTAGGTTAAATTTCCAGGGTACCGCAAGACGTCTATCAGTTCTTCTTGGGGATACCTGGATTGCGACCCGTATCTGGGTAGCTTGTAATTGTAATTCCGGCATCCCCCATCTGCTGCAGATCTCCGCAAACATCTTGGGGTGGAGAGACCATTCCCCTGGATGAAACGTCTGCTCAGAAAATCCGCTTCCCAGTTGTCCACACCCGGAATGTGGATCGCTGAGAGCGAACAATTGTGAGTCTCTGCCCATTCCAGAATCCAAGATACTTTCCTCATTGCTAGGGAGCTTCTCGCCCCCCCCCCCCGGTGGTTTATATAAGCCACCGAGCTGATGTTGTCCGATTGGAATCTGATGAATTGGGGCGACCCCAAAGGGGGCCAAGCTTTCAGAGCGTTGAAAAACGGGCGAAGTTCCAGAATGTTTATAGGTAGGCTTGATTCCTCTCGAGTCAATCTGCCTTGTGCCTTTATGGCACCCCAAACGGCTCCCCAACCTGATAGACTCGCATCCATGGTTACAATCTTTCAGGATGGTCTCAAGAAAGAAGTCCCCTGGGTCGGGTCCAGTAAGACAGGGACTCCCTCACCGGTCTGTCCAGAGATATCTGTTGGGACAAGTCTGAATGATCCCCGTTCCATTGTCTCAACATGCACAGCTGCAGAGGTCTGAGATGAAACCTAGTGAATGGAATGAGATCTATGCTGGATACCATGAGCCCAAATACCTCCATACATCTGGCTACAGATGTCCCGGAGGATGTCTGCAGGGCTAGACAGTTGGACGCCAGCTTGCAAAGTCTCTGGTCTGTCAGGAATATCTTCATCGCAGAAGAATGTATTATCGTACCCAGGAACTCCACCCTATTGCTGGGGACCAATGAACTCTTCCCTTCGTTTACCTTCCACCCATGGGATCGAAGTAGGATTAGGAGAGCTCTCGAATGATCCTCCGCCAGACTGTAGAATGGAGCCTGGACCAAGATATCGTCCAGATACGGAGCCACCACAATTCTTCTGGCTCTCGCTACTGCGAGAAGAGCTTCCAGAACCTTTGTAAAGACTCTTGAGGCCACGCCAGACCAAACGGAAGGGCTGGTCCAGGAAGGTGAACCTTAGGAACTTGAAATGATCCTTGTGGATTGGAACATGAAGGTAAGCATCCTTCAGGTCTATAGTCGTCATGAATTGCCCCTCTTGAACCAGGGGCAGAATTGACCTGATTGTCTCCATCTTGAATGATGGGACTGACAAAAACTTGTTTAGGGCCTTTAGGTCCAGGATTGGACGAAACGTGCCCTCCTTCTTTGGGACCATGAAAAGGTTTGATAATACCCCAGACTTCTTTCTGCATGAGGAATTGGGATGATTACCCGAGAGATGAGAGATCCCTCCAGGACCCAAGGGTCTGTAACGTCTCCCCTCCAGGCCACCGCAAAAAGAGATAGTCTGCCCCCTACCTGTTCCAATGATGGGTCTGGGGCTGCCCCTTCATGATGACTTTGACTCGACGGGCTTCTTGTTCTGCTTGGACTTATTCCAAGAGTTTGCTGGCTTCCAAGCTCCCTTGGATTGCTCAGATTTTGTGGAAGGCTGCTGGTGCTGAGACTTGTCTGCACGAAAGGGACGAAAAGTAGATCCCTTAGTTTTAGCTTTCTTATCCTGAGGTAAGAAGGCGCCCTTGCCATCCGTGACTGTAGATATAATAGAATCCAGGCCCGGGCCAAACAAAACCTTCCCCTTGAATGGAAGGGAAAGCAAGCGAGACTTATATGTCATGCCTGCAGACCACGATTATAGCCACAGAGCCCTGCAAGCTAAAACAGAAAATCCTGACGTCTTAGCATTCAGGCGAATAATCTGTATGTTAGCAAAAATGAACAAATGTGCTACCCTTAAGGCTTTGATTCGATCCAAAATCTCGAGGGGGGTCTCCACCTTGACCATTGCTGCTAGTGCGTCACACCAATAGGAAGCCGTCCCAGCCACCGCAGCGATAGCTGCCGCCGGTTAGAAAACAAACCCCGTCAGTTGTAGCATCTTCCGCAACATGGACTTTTTATCCATGGGTTCCTTAAAAGAGGAGCTATCCTCAAGCAGAATGGTCTTTCTCTTAGTGACCGTGGAGATGGCACCATCCACCTTAGGGACGGTTCCCAACAGTTCAAGCTGCGCATCCAGAATGGGGAAAAGCTTCTTAAAAGAAAACAAGGGAGAAAAGGGCGAACCTAGTTTCTCCCATTCATTTTTAATAATGTTCGCCATTTTGATAGGAACCGGAAAGGCCTGGGGCACTACCCTGTCCACGTAAACCCTATCCAATTTAGGGATCGAAGGAACCTCCAGTGTAGCAAGCACTTCCTTCAGCAGGAAACACAAATGCTCTCCCGCAGGAGAGATAGTAGTGCCCTGGGGAACTGCATGCGTAATCAGAGATGCTTGTAGGGAACTCACCTCGCGGGACGGAGAACCCTCAGAGGTGGACGGCTCAGTTGTACTAAATACTTTCTTGTTTTTGAAAATAGTAATATTGTCATAACATGTGGAACAGAGTTGTAACGGCGGTTCCACCGGAACCTCCTCACAGTATACACAGTTACTAGGTTTAGACAAAGAAGGAGTATCCTCCAACATATCAGAGTCCTCCATAGCTTGCGCCTTTATTACAGACTTGATTATTGATTAAATGGCACCTTTATATCCCAATGGCCGGGGCACTCACTACCTCCTATGACCCAGACAACCAGAAACAGCTTTCGTCTCCTCCGAACACAGGTCGAGAAAGAGGAAGTTACTGAGGCCACACCCGGTCACATGGAGTGCCATGCGGGACCACCCCTGCACTGAGCCTCAATCTCTCTCTAACTGTTCCACACTGACAGAGCCTCATCTTACACAAGTGCAGCAAAACACACAATAAACATTATTATGATTATTAAAATCCCCCCCTGTTCCATAACCTCCTTCTAAGGGTATTACCCTAGATTCTATACATATAAAGGAGTCACACTGTAACCCTGTCTTCTTGCGCTATCACATATATATAATGAAACGATCTTACCAGAATCAACGCTGTGGAACAGGAACACAGCCCTTCAAGTGTGACAGGTTAGTAGCGTCGCTCTTGACATGGACTTGAGAGAATAAATGCGGACAGCGAAATTCGTCAACTCTGATTGCTTAAGGAGCTGTTATTATGAGTCGGGATGGTTTCGCAGGAGAACTCCCCTTGTATCTCCGGACTCTAAATTTCACCCATGCTCTCACTGAGAGGCTGACAGGACTACTTAAAACTCCAGTCCCATTGCGAAGAGTACTACCCTCCATAAGAGACTACTCTTAATCTTCCCACACTTCTCTGCCAACCTCCTGTGACGAAAGGCAAAGAATGACTGGGGGATGAGGGGAGTGGGGGGTATTTAAGCCTTTGGCTGGGGTTTCTTTGCCTCCTCCTGGTGGCCAGGTTCTTAATTCCCACAAGTAATGAATGAAGCAGTGGACTCTCCTCCCATTAAGATGGAAAAAAAAAAGGCTAAGTCTAACCCTCCAAATAGGTACTCACCGTTCCTGAAGTCCGGCGGAAAAGGTCAAGTTCCAGGCGGTGAAGTCTTCTTCCAAGTGGCCAACATCTTCTTCCAAGCGGACCTCTTCCTTCTTCATCCAGGACTAAGCCGGCTCGGAGCGAAGATGAGCGCGGAGCAGGACCGGCAACCACAGAGCCATGGAGCGTGGAGGATCCTCTTTGTACGATCGCCGCCGTACACTGAATAGTGAATTCAAGGTACGCGTTTAAATATGGCGTCCCTTGCATTCCTATTGGCTGATTTGATTCTTCAAATTCAAATCAGCCAATAGGATAAGAGATACTAAAATCCTATTGGCTGTTCAAATCAGCCAAATTTCACTAAAAGTTCTTGCGCTGAATATGTGATACCGATTTGTGACGCGGTTCTATGTTAGCTTATGGGAGTAAAAATTGCGGGCGACAGGTGAAATATATGCGCCACATTTATATGCGGCGCAGTATATGTGATACCAAAACCGTGTAAAAACCAGCGTCACAGGCTTTTGCGGGCGACACCGCATATGTAATCTTGCCTTAACGAACATATAACACTTTGAGATTGTGATGTATGCAATCAGCCAATAGGATTGAACTGGCATTCTACTGGCTGATTGGAACAGCCAATAGGATTTTTTCTACCTTAATTCCGATTGGCTGATAGAATTCTATCAGCCAATCGGAATTCAAGGGACGCCATCTTGGATGACGTCATTTAAAGGAACCTTCATTCTGTGTTTAGCCGTCGGAAGAAGAGGATGCTCCACGTCAGATGTCTTGAAGATGGACCCGCTCCGCGCCGGATGGATGAAGATAGAAGATGCCGTCTGGATGAAGGTGAAGACATCTCCCAGTAAGGTGATCTTCAGGGGGTTAGTGTTAGATTTTTTTAAGGGGGGATTGGGTGGGTTTTAGAGTAGGGTTGGTTGTGTGGGTTTTAATGTTGGGGGGGGTTTGTAATTTTTTTTTCAGGCAAAAGAGCTGATTACTTTGGGGCAATGCCCCGCAAAAGGCCCTTTATTTGTAATTTAGTGTAGGGTAGGGCGTTTTTTTATTTTGTTAGGGGGATTAGATTAGGTGTAATTAGTTTAAAAATCTTGTAATTTTTTTTATTATTTTCTGTAATTTAGCGTTTTTTGTTTTTTTTACTTTAGATAATTTTATTTAATTGCAATTAATTGTATTTAATTTAGGTAATTAATTTACCGTAATTGTAGTGTAGTAAATTTGTCTTTATTTTAACTAGGTAGTTATTAATAACTATTTAATAACTATTATACCTAGTTAAAATAAATACAAACTTGCCTGTAAAATAAAAATAAACCCTAAGCTAGCTACAATGTAACTATTAGTTATATTGTAGCTAGCTTAGGGTTTATTTTATAGGTAAGTATTTAGTTTTAGAGTCACATTTTTTTATGTTAGATGGAGAATATTATTTACAGGTCTGCGGAACGGCAATGGGGGCGAAGTTTGCCCCCTCATTTGCCAATTTATGTGTGGGGTGGTGGAAACTCAACACCCTCTATGATGTTTAAAGAAATCCTTTTGCAGATAATATAAACTTGGTCATGAGATTTATAGATGATCTGATTTTTGTGGTAAGAAACAATTTTGTATTTGAGGACTTTTTGAGTTATGTAAATAACAATGATCTTGGTTTGAAATTCACAGGAGAGACAGGAGAGATGCAGAAGGAGAGAATCAATTTCCTAGATCTCACGCTTGTGGGATCGGTAGAAGAAAACAGAGTAGTCACTGATACATATAGGAAGTCTTCATCAGGTAACACCATTCTGCATGCTAGATCATGTCATCCGCATCATCTGATTAGGTCCATACCAAAAAGCCAGGTTCTGAGGCTCAGAAGAAATACTAATTCTGATGAGCTGTATGAATCACAAGCTGCAAAATTAATTTCCAGGCTAGCGCTAAGAGGATATGATGTTAAGATTTTAGAACAAACGGCGAAGGAGGTTAATAACACCTATTTAAGGACATCAGTATGTACCAAGAATATCACTAGACAACGTAGATTTAATGATGAAACAGTGGTGTTTTCTACAGAATTTTCACTGCAGTTCAAACAGCTGTGCGACATTATTAGGAGAAACTTGCCTATACTAAAAGGTGACGAGCTTTTGTTTAAAATCATTGATAATGTAAAGTTTGTCCCCAAAAAAGCCCCTACTCTGGCCACTATTCTTTCACCTAGTATGGTTAACACTAATTAGGAGCCAAAAATTGGCTTTTTAAAAAAGGCACTTTTAAATGTCTATCTAGAAACTGTGTCACATGTGAGGTTATATCATCTGACAACTTTTTTCAGAGCAGTACCACTGATGAAAGGTTTGATATAGAACATTATGCCAATTGTGGCACAACTTTTGTGGTTTATCTTCTTGAGTGTGAGCTGTGTCAGGAACAGTATGTGGGTCAAACCTCTCGCACTTTACGATCCAGAATAGGCGAACACAAGAGGGACATTAGGAACTTTAATAAGGATTCCAGTGTAGCCAAACATTTTAATGGAGTTCACTTTAGTAACGATCCCAGGATTGTGGTAAAAGTTATAGATATAGCCAGAAAGCCATTGAGAGGTGGCAATAGGTTTAATATTCTTACCAAAAAAGAACTATACTGGATCTGGAAGTTGGACACCAGAGTGCCAAAAGGCCTGAACAAAGAGTGGGACATTAGTTATTTTGTAGGGTAAATAATGTGGTTTTGAACACAATTTTATAGAGATGTACATATTCGCTTACATTGTTCATATAATTCTTATATATATGTTTTCAGGTTCTTATATGTTCACATAAAAACTCTATAATGAGTGATTTTTTACTTTCCAACATAAATCACAAAGGGTATCAAATTGCACTATTTCTATGTCGCCACTTGAAAGTATTTCTATTGTGATATATATGTGGACCATAGTGCTTTGTGTTTCTTCCCTTTCATAACAATTTCCTATCCCTTGAAATTCTCTCCAAAAATAAGTAACCATTTTGCATATGTGCATGAGTTTTTGAACTTTATTTGTTTTGAAAAAATGGTATGTCATGAGGAAGTTAATATAGATATCTATTTATTTTTGTATGTTAGGAGCAAATATTTAGATATCATAATCATATATGTCAGGAGAAAATATTTGGATACCATAATCATGCATGATGATATTTTAGGATCTCACAACATTTAATATAAACTTGTTGAGTGCTATAAATGAGTACAGTTCTATTAGTCCAGGGAGAGTGTATTAATACCTGATATTTTTAAGCAGATTAATTGTTTTAGATATTCACTTTTTTGTGTGTATTATATTGTACTCTAGCTACACTTTGTGGATGCATCATATGTCCAGCCTACCTGTCGTTATGGCAACCTTGAGTGCTATCTCTGATTGGTTGAGAGGGGTATATAGTGCTTTCACGGGTGAGGGGGGTTATACCTATGATTAAGTGCCGCAGGGCACGAAACATGTAAGGTTTCCTCCTCCTCCTCTACACATGTTTGCAACATGAGTGTTGAATTTTACTATTTTTTCTAATAAAGGTATTTTTATTTTTACCTTGGAGTGCCGCCTATCTTCCTTCTTCAAGTATTTAGTTTTAAATAGGAATTATTTAGTTAATTGTAGTAATTTTATTTAGATTTATTTAAATTATATTTAAGTTAGGGGGGTTAGGGTTAGGTTTAGGGGTTAATAACTTTATTATAGTGGCGGCGACGTTGGGGGCGGCAGGTTAGGGGTTAATAAATGTAGGTAGGTGGCGGCGATGTTAGGGCCGGCAGATTAGGGGTTAATAATATTTAAATAGTGTTTGCGATGCGGGAGTGCGGCGGTTTAGGGGTTAATATATTTATTATAGTGGCGGTGATGTCCGGTTCGGCAGATTAGGGGTTAAAAAATGTATTTTAGTGTTTGCGATGTGGGATGGCCTCGGTTTAGGGGTTAATAGGTGGTTTATGGGTGTTAGTGTACTTTTTAGCACTTTAGTTAAGAATTTTATGTTACGGCTTTGTAGTGTAAAACTCTTAACTACTGACTTTTAAATGTGGTACCAGGCTTGACAGGAGAGGGTCTACCGCTCACTTTGGTCAGACTCGTAATACCGGCGCTATGCAAGTCCCATTGAAAATATAGGATATGCAATTGACGTAAGTGGATTTGCGGTATTTCCGAGTCTGGCCAAAAAAGTAAGCGGTACACCTGTACCTTCAAGACTCGTAATACCAGCGGGCGTTAAAAAGCAGCGTTGGGCCCGGCAACGCTGCTTTTTAAGCCTAACGCAAGACTCGTAATTTAGCCGACTAATATTAACATGTTGTATGCTTTCCATTGACAATACATTTACATGTTAAAACAAAAGGGGACAGAAATATAAAGCACAACCAATTTCACAGGGCAGTATGTTCACATGATAAAAATAAATAAATATTATAAAAGCTGACATAACCCACACTATTATATTACACAGTATGAGATTGTACTATTAAATTTGTTATGTTTAGTAAAAAAACATTTTTGTAATTTATTATTATTGAAAGGTGTTGCTTTTATAAATTCCATTGAGTTTCTATAAAGTAACGGGTGCCACCACTCTATTTAGCTCTCTCTCCTGCTAAAAACACTTAGGGACAGATTTAAAACAGGCAATAAAATATAATATGCAAACGAGGCTGTATGAAACATAGGTTTGTTAAAGTAATTATCTAACAGGGATTCTACACAGCATTATTTGTAAACTCTATTTTATTCCATGATTTATAGCCGTTCCTAAATGTATCCAGCAGAAGAGAGAGGGAAATAGAATACTTAAGATCAAAACATGGATAACGTCCATTACTTTATATAAACTAAACCTTTGCACTATATCTTCAATATTCAAGCAACTAATATAATTGTAAAACATATATCTACATATTATTCTAAAGCTAACAGTTGCTATACTTTGCTTTGGACTTAATATCTGAATGTTAATTTACGTGTACGCAGTAATATATTTTTTTCCAGCATAATTTTGACATTTATTAGTTGCCTGTATTTTTTTTTAGATATAATGCAATAAATCTAGAAACAATTCCATATTATACAATATATTTTAAGAAATTCAATCCTCTTACTTAAAGTAAATGTTTTTTTATAAAAGCCCTAGTTCCACCAAATATTCCCAAACCAATTATAAATATGTATTCATAAATTTAGGGGCAATGCTGACACAAAATTGCTAAGAACGCATGAATGATTTTTTCTATTTGCTAAACACAAAATCACTAAACTATTCCACAGACCTGATTTAACCCTATGAAAATGTAGGTTTTCTAAAAGTACACACTAATATAACTATACAGGATAGGTCTTAATCCATAAAAACACCTGTCCACTGCACATCTATGTGATTAAAGGGACAGTATAGCCTAAATTAAACTTGCATGAATCAGATAGGGCATGCAATTTTAGTACTAGAAGCTAGCTGAACACATCTGGTGAGCCATTGACAAGAGGCATATATGTGCAGCCACCAATCAGCAGCTAGCTCCCAGCAGTACAGTGTTTCTCTTGAGCATATCTGGGAACCCTCTTTAACAAATGATACCAATAGAACAAACCAAAATTTGTTCCAGTAAATTGGAAAGTTGTTTACAATTGCATGCTCTGCATGAATCATGAAAGTTTAATTCTGATTCCCTTTAAATAAGCCACACGTTTTGGACATGTGTAAGTATGCAATTTTAATGACTGAAAATTCTATCATTTAGTTATAAGGGCTTAAGAACCCGCAAACCCAATTTAAAGTGATGGTAAGCTTGAAGGGGTAGATTTATTAAAAGTCGAGCAGACATGATTTGCTGTTGCAAATCATTTTCGCTCAACCTCGCTAAATGCCGACAGCATCTGCCGCTAGCAGGGGCTGTCAATCATCCCGATCCACCACCTAAAAGATGGCGGACAAGTTAAGGAGCAGCTGTCTTATGACCGCTGCTGCTTAAGTTCCGTTTCAGGCGAGCCTGAAGCAATGGGGCTCTGAAGCAGCATCCACTGCTTAATAAATGGAGCCCAAAATGTTTTTAAATCAGGTCTGGATTCTGAGTGATATTTTACAGGGACTATAATTGATCACTTCTAATAAAGATGCGCTGTAACTGACTTTTTAATCTAGCCGTGCCACTCTAATACCCTGCACTCCAGCCGCCACTTCAAAATGCATATTTTTTGTGAGCTAACGGTTTGAACAATTCTCCAATCCGCACTCTAGCACCAAAAAAGGGCCGTACAGCTAGAGCGCTGATTGGAGAACAGTTCAAACCTTTACCTCACAAAAAATATGGAAAGTATGGAGCTGGAGCGCTGGTTATTAGAACGACACGGCTAGATTGAAAAGTATGTTACAGCATCTTTATTAGAAGTGATCAGTTAAAGTCCCTGCAAAATATTGCTTAGATTCAGGACCTGATTTTAAAATATGTAAAGTTTACTATAACTTTAAGCCCCTAAAGGTATATATAGTATTTCAGATAACAGATTTTCGGCAGATTTTTAAAAATATTGTGGTCGGTAGAAAAAAAAAGGGTGACTATGAATGCAAAAACATACTGTTAAATGGAACTCATTCTCTCCAACTGCTGCTCCCAGCTCCAGCTGAGGGTCACCTTTCCAGTCTTCCCCAAACCTGTAAAATACAAAAGCACAAGAGATACAGCAGCCTGTAGCATTATAACAAATAACAAGCATTACAAAAAGACAATGGCTCACTAATATACAGACAGGATCTCTGTGCCGAATCTACTCCCATGCTCAACCCAACATACTGATATACTAGACATGCTGGTTAAGCGTGTCTTCATCTAAATCCCCAACGTTATAAACAGCACAGCATTCCCACACTATTTCATCCTTACTTATGGGATATCGCCTCCTGGTCAGCAGGAGGAGGCAAAGAACACCACAGCAGAGCTGCATAAATAGCTCCTCCCTTCCCCCCCAACCCAGTCATTCGATCGAAGTTAGGAAGAGAAAGAAAAAGCCAAGGAGCAGAGGTGACTGAAGTTTAACAAAAATAAAAAACGTGTCTAAAAAATGACAGGGTGGGCCGTGGACTCGTCATGTCGTAAAAGAAATACATTTATCAGGTAAGCATAAATTTCCTTTTCTTTTACAAGATGACGGATTTCATCCTTACTTATGGGATACAATACCAAAGCTATAGGACACGGATGAAATGGAGGGACAAGACAGGAACCTAAACGGAAGGCACCACTGCTTGAAGAACCTTTCTCCCAAAAAACAGCCTCAGATGAGGCAAAAGTATCAAATTTGTAAAATTTGGAAAAAGTGAAGAGACGACCAAGTTGCAGCCTTGCAAATCTGTTCAACAGAAGCATCATTCTGTAGAATGAGCTGTAATACGTTCTGGAGGCTGCTGTCTAGCAGTCTCATATGCAACACGGATGATACTCTTCAGCCACGGAATGGAAAATAAGATAAGGAGAATCATATTACAAAGCCAAAAGCTCAGAAACTCTGCGAGCAGAAGAAATAGCAACCAAAAATAAAACTTTCCAAGATAATAACTTAATATCTATGGAATGCATGGGTTCAAACGGAACCCCTTGAAGAACATTAAAAACTAAATTCAAACTCCAAGGAGGAGCAATTGGTCTAAACACAGGCCGGATTCTAGTCAAGGCCTGACAAAAAGATTGAACGTCTGGAACATCTGCCAGACGCTTGTGTAACAAAATAGACAAGCAGAAATCTGTCCCTGTAAGGAACTTGCTGATAACTCTTTCTCCAATCCTTCATGGAGAAAAATTAAAATTCTAGAAATCCCAATCTTCCACCATGAGGAACACTTGGATTCGCACCAATAAAGATTTTTACGCCATATCTTATGGTAAATCTTTCTAGGAACAGGTTTACGTACCTATATCAAGGTATTAAAGCCCGAATCAGAGAACCCCCGCTTAAATAAAATCAAGCGTACACTCTCCAAGCAGTCAGCTGCATAGACATTATTCGGAAGATGGAAGTGTTCCAGAATGAAAAGGTCCTGCCTCAATGGAAGCTTCCACGGCGGCAGAGAAGACATGTCCACCAGATCGGCATACCAAATCCTGTGACCACGTAGGAACGATGAGATTCACCGAAACCCTCTCCTGTTTGATTCAAGCAATCACCAGGGGAAGGAGAGCAAACGGTGGAAACACATAAGCTAGGTTGAACGACCAAAGCACTGCCAAGACAGCTATCAGTTCGGCCTGGCCTCGATCCCTGGACCTGGATCCGTATCTTGGGAGCTTGGCATTCTGGCGAGATGCCATAAAACCCAGCTCCGGTCTGCCCCATCTAAGAATCAGGTTGGCAAAGATCTCCGGATAGAGTTCCCATTCCCACCGGATAAAACATCTGTATACCCAAAAAATCCGCTTCCCAGTTGTCCATTCCTGGGATGTAGATTGCTGACAGATAACAAGAGCGAGCTTCCGCCCACTGTGGAGTTGTCCGACTGAAATCGGATGAATTTGGCCGAAGCCAACTGAGGCCAAGCCTGAAGCGCATTGATATTGCTCTCAACAGAATATTGATGGGAAATAGAGACTCTGACCGAGTCCACACACCCTGAACCTTCAGGAAATTCCAGACTGCACCCCATCCTATCAAGCTGGTGTCTGTTGTCACTATCACCCAAGAGGGTCAGCGGAAACTTGTCCTTTGAGACAGGTGGACCGGCGACAACCACCAAGGAAAAGAGTCCTTTGACTCCTGATCCAGCTCTATTTGAGGAGACAAATATGCATAATCTCCATTCCATTGCCTGAACATGTTCTTTTAAACATTGTTATGGGACAGGAATTGAACCACTGACCTTGAATCTATTTTCCAATGCTGCCACCATCAATCCATTGTCTCCATGCACTGAGCCACTGACGGCCGAGGATTGGACTGAAGAAATCGTCATGTATTCAGATCTTTAACTTTCCGACTTCTGTCAAAAAGATCCTCATGGATAGAGAGTCGAAGAAAGTTCCTAGAAAAGGTATCTGAGGAACCAAAGAACTCATATCCAAAAGTACCTTCCACCCGCGGGTCCCTAGGAAGGAAAGTATGAAGTCTGTATGGGACTTTGCTAGTTGAAATGATGGCGCCTGGATCAGAATGTCGTCCAGATAAGATGTCTCGCGGTCGTAGAACCGCCAATAAAGACCCCAGAGCCTTAGTGATGATCTTGTGGATAGGAACATGAAGATATGTATCCTTTAGATCCATGGTAGACATAAATTGACCCTCTTAGATCATTGGAAGAAAAAAAAACAATAGTTTCCATCTTAAAAGGTGGAACTCTGAGAAACTAGTCTAGACTCTTAAAATCTAAAATAGTACAGAAAGCTTTCCTCTTTTGTGGAAAACCCAAACAGAATTGCATACACCTGTCCCTGCTCCAAAATTGAAACGGGACAAAATACTCTCATGGAGGGTAGGCCTCTTACACAGCGTAAGAACGACTCTCTCATATTCTTCTACAGATGATTAAGAAAGAGGAAACCTTCCACTGGAAGGAGAATTACTGAATTCCAGCTTCTATCCCTGAAACACCATCTCTAATACCCAGGGATCCAGCCATTTCATATCCAAGCCCGGGTGAGGAAAAGCAGTCTGCCTTCATGCCGACTAGCCCCAGTTCCCAGATAGGTATGGCCCCCCCGGAAGATATGGCTTGTCAAGAAACATCTTCCTTACGGAAAAAAAGGAAGGTGGGATTCCCTTAAAACCTTGAAAGACACGGAGAATACACTATCAACCCCTCTGAAAGGATCTTCTTATCCTGAGGGAGGGAATGACCCTTACCTCCCGTGATGTCAGAATAATCTCCTGCGGGTCAGGCCCAAACAGGGTCCTCCCTCGTAAGGAATAGCCAAAGGCTTAGAAGTAGCTGACCTCCGCAGACCAAAGGTTCAACCATAAGGCTGTGCACACTAAAAAGGGATTGAACTCTGAATTTCCGCCACATTGTAAACTGCAGAAAAACGTCCATAACAAAGGAATTAGTCAATCATAAGAGCTTTAATTCCTTCCTGTATCTCTCCGAAAAGTCTCAGACCTAAGATATTCGTCCAGGGCGTCAAACCACGATGCAGTCGCAGTCGGAACCCTGACAATGCAGGCCGCAGGTTGTAAAGGCAACCCCTGATGGCCATAAAAACAGCAAAGGAGACCCTCTATTTTCCCTAGGGCCCTTGAGTTACAACTATCCGCAAAAGTGATAGTAGATCATTTAGTTAAGGTAGAAACAACTTCCTACCATCTTAGAAACCGTCTGCCAAAAATCCCAATAGCATTCACTATAGGATACATGACCTGGTAAAGGGGAAACCAGCAGCAGCTGGATTCAGACACCCCATCCTCCGATTGCTAGGTGGCTTAGTTATTCAACGGATGACTATAGCTTGCCGCCATAAAAGGAGAATTTCAGGAAAAGAAATGTTAAAAGATAATTAAGACAAAAAACATTACTGTCACTTTAAGTTCACTTATTTCTGTGCCAGAAATACCCATGGAGGGTAGGCCTCTTACACAAGTTGGATGTTAACCTTGCTGGCAATAGATATTGCAATTAGCATGAAAGCAACCATGTCTAGTGCACACCATCTATAAGAAAGTTGCAATGAACCGCAGAGCACTGCATGTGGTCAAAAATAACTTTATGCTATGTGGGCACTTGTTCCATTCTAAGCACAAAGCTGTATCATACATTAAACAGCTAAACTGCATCAAGAAAAGGAACTATAACTGAGCAGGAGAGAACTAGTATATTGTTAACGGTCTCTTCTTGCATATAATCACTGGTGTGATTTGACATTTGATCTGGCATGCAATCTACTGTTCAGGCAGTTTGGTCTCATAAAAAAAAACTGAAAACCCCCTTTAGTGCCTGCTTAGTTTTATGAAACCCCACAGGTCATGTGTAAGTAAATAGTGTACAGAATTAATCTGAAATGGATTACTTCTGAGGCACAGGGAAAACAGAATAACACTGCTATCGTTGTTTCTTGTCATAGTAAAGAAAGAAAACGTATGAACAGTTTTAGAATGATAAAGGCACTGCCACCTGGTAACTGAGCATAAACATTTCAAGCAGCACCGGTACAACATAAATTCCCCACTGTAATAGGAATTTTTAACAATTATTGCAACTATACAACGGGCTGACGATCTTTCTTGTTAGAAATCGTCACATGTACCCCAGTCTCTCCGGACAGCGCAAAAACCTCTCAGCTGTATCTGTAAACAAAGCTGAGGAGGCATTCGGCGATCCGTCGGAGAGAGTCAAAAGTGTTTGCGCGCTCAATGGTGGGTAACAGCTCCGCCCATTGTGGGCGTATACGACCCGGAACCGCCGGGACAAGCAAATGGCGCGCACATAATGGCGCGTATCACAAAACCGCCCATCGTGGGCGTATCGATAGTCTTAAGAACCCATGCAGGATAATTATGTAATAAAAACCAAATTTAATTCTAACAATTAAACGAAAAAACCCCTGTCGGCTTCACTTGTAAAAAAGCCGTAGTAAGCAGGAGTACCTCGTATGAAAGGGGACATTATACACACTTAGGTACAGACTAAACCCCTTATCCTAGGCATGCAAAAGCAGGATAACTACTACCCACAACCTGTGGGAGGCGATATCCCATAAGTAAGGATGAAATCCGTGGACTCGTCATATCTTATAAAAGAAATTCTCAAATTTTAACTCATGAAACTAAATAACAGATTTCCTTTGGTCTAATGTTCACGAGCTGTGTTCTTTAGCCTAATCGAGTCTCCCCTTATGTGTCACGTTCAGTTGTATTTTCTTTGAAGACCATGAAGGCCTGATTCATGCATTTATTGATATCTATCTGCTGCTTGTTCTCGTTGAAGAATTTGTTTGGTCTCTAATCTGAGGTGCTGTTTATTGGCAATATCTGAGGCTGATGGCTGCAATAAACTTATTCTGTGCAGCAGGGGTAACTCTTGGTCTATTTTTCCAGCAGTGGTCCTCATGAGATCCTTTATCATTATAGCACTTAAAGGGACATTATCATGCAAAAGTGGTATGCACTTATTCATTAGCGCATGTCATTTTAGCACTCCCATCTTTCTGGAGTCTCATACCCTGTGTTTGTTGGGGGAATGGTCTCTAAAAGTGTCCCTTTGTATTAACAAACAGTGTACAGGTCTGTGCTTGCCGCAGATGACCACCATTACCACAGTAATCACCTGAAAATTTTTGGGGGGATGGATACTAATTTAGAAAAGAGGAATTCTCTCTTTCAGTGAAAGCAGATTGCTCTATTATAGCCCCAATCCACCTCCCACTGGACACTACCAGTTTCTAGTGGTGCAGTTGTTCAGCTGCATTTTAGATGGACAATTGTCACTTGTTCTCCGCATTCTACTGGTTAATCACTAAAGATTTGTTAGGAATCCATTTAAAAAACAAACATTTTAGTTTTGTAACCAAATTCATAGATAGACATCAACTTCACAATGTATATTTGTCTACAAACCTAGTTTTAAGCACTTAAGTATAAGCTTTTAGATGATAGAAAAAAACAGAATTTATGCTTACCTGATAAATTACTTTCTCCAACGGTGTGTCCGGTCCACGGCGTCATCCTTACTTGTGGGAATATCTCTTCCCCAACAGGAAATGGCAAAGAGTCCCAGCAAAGCTGGCCATATAGTCCCTCCTAGGCTCCGCCCACCCCAGTCATTCGTCCGACGGACAGGAGGAAAAAATAGGAGAAACCATAGGGTGTTGTGGTGACTGTAGTTAAAGAAAATAATTCATCGGACCTGATTAAAAAACCAGGGCGGGCCGTGGACCGGACACACCGTTGGAGAAAGTAATTTATCAGGTAAGCATAAATTCTGTTTTCTCCAACATTGGTGTGTCCGGTCCACGGCGTCATCCTTACTTGTGGGAACCAATACCAAAGCTTTAGGACACGGATGAAGGGAGGGAGCAAATCAGGTCACTTAAACGGAAGGAACCACAGCTTGCAAAACCTTTCTCCCAAAAATAGCCTCCGAAGAAGCAAAAGTATCAAATTTGTAAAATTTGGCAAAAGTGTGCAGTGAAGACCAAGTCGCTGCCTTACATATCTGGTCAACAGAAGCCTCGTTCTTGAAGGCCCATGTGGAAGCCACAGCCCTAGTGGAGTGAGCTGTGATTCTTTCAGGAGGCTGCCGTCCGGCAGTCTCATAAGCCAATCGGATAATGCTTTTAAGCCAAAAGGAAAGAGAGGTAGAAGTTGCTTTTTGACCTCTCCTTTTACCAGAATAGACGACAAACAGAGAAGAAGTTTGTCTGAACTCTTTTGTAGCTTCTAAGTAGAACTTTAGAGCACGGACTACATCTAAATTGTGTAGCAAACGTTCCTTCTTTAAAACTGGATTCGGACACAAAGAAGGTACAACTATCTCCTGATTAATATTTTTGTTGGAAACAACCTTTGGTAGAAAACCAGGCTTAGTACGCAGAACAACCTTATCTGAATGGAACACCAGATAGGGTGGAGCACACTGTAGAGCAGATAACTCAGAAACTCTTCTAACAGAAGAAATAGCAACCAAAAACAAAACTTTCCAAGATAACAACTTAATATCTATGGAATGTAAAGGTTCAAACGGAACCCCTTGAAGAACTGAAACAACTAGATTTAAACTCCAGGGAGGAGTCAAAGGTCTGTAAACAGGCTTGATCCTAACCAAAGCCTGAACAAATGCTTGAACATCTGGCACAACTGCCAGTCGTTTGTGTAGTAGGACAGATAAAGCAGAAATCTGTCCCTTTAGAGAACTCGCAGATAATCCTTTATCCAAACCTTCTTGTAGAAAGGAAAGAATCCTAGGAATCTTTATCTTATTCCATGGGAATCCCTTGGATTCACACCAGCAGATATATCTTTTCCATATTTTATGGTAAATCTTTCTAGTTACCGGTTTTCTGGCTTGAACCAGAGTATCTATCACGGAATCTGAAAACCCACGCTTTGATAGAATCAAGCGTTCAATCTCCAAGCCGTCAGCTGGAGGGAGACCAGATTTGGATGTTCGAATGGACCCTGAACAAGAAGGTCCTCTCTCAAAGGTAGCTTCCATGGTGGAACCGATGACATATTCACCAGGTCTGCATACCAAGTCCTGCGTGGCCACGCAGGAGCTATCAAGACCACCGAGGCCCTCTCCTGTTTGATCCTGGCTACCAGCCTGGGAATGAGAGGAAACGGTGGAAACACATAAGCTAGGTTGAAGGTCCAAGGCGCTACTAGTGCATCCACTAGAGTCGCCTTGGGATCCCTGGATCTGGACCCGTAGCAAGGAACCTTGAAGTTCTGACGAGACGCCATCAGATCCATATCTGGAATGCCCCATAATTGCGTCAACTGGGCAAAGATCTCTGGGTGGAGTTCCCACTCCCCCGGATGGAATGTCTGACGACTCAAATAATCCGCTTCCCAGTTTTCCACACCTGGGATGTGGATCGCAGATAGGTGGCAGGAGTTATTCTCCGCCCATTGTATTATTTTGGTCACTTCTTTCATCGCTAGGGAACTCCTTGTTCCCCCCTGATGATTGAGATACGCAACAGTCGTCATGTTGTCTGATTGGAATCTTATGAATCTGGCCTTTGCTAGCTGAGGCCAAGCCCTGAGAGCATTGAATATCGCTCTTAGTTCCAGAATGTTTATCGGGAGAAGAGACTCTTCCCGAGACCACAGTCCCTGAGCTTTCAGGGATTCCCAGACCGCGCCCCAGCCCACTAGGCTGGCGTCGGTCGTGACGATGACCCACTCTGGACTGCGGAAGCTCATTCCCTGGGATAGGTGATCCTGGGTTAGCCACCAACGGAGTGAGTCTCTGGTCTTCTGATCTACTTGAATCACTGGAGACAAGTCTGTATAGTCCCCATTCCACTGTTTCAGCATGCACAGTTGTAATGGTCTTAGATGAATTCGCGCAAAAGGAACTATGTCCATTGCTGCAACCATCAAACCTACTGCTTCCATGCACTGAGCTACGGAAGGACGAGGAATTGAATGAAGAACTTGACAAGCGTTTAGAAGTTTTGACTTTCTGACTTCTGTCAAGAAAATCCTCATTTCTAAGGAATCTATTATTGTTCCCAAGAAGGGAACTCTTGTCGACGGAGACCGGGAACTTTTTTCTATGTTCACCTTCCATCCGTGAGATCTGAGAAAGGCCAGAACGATGTCTGAGTGAGCCTTTGCCTTTGAAAGAGACGACGCTTGTACTAGAATGTCGTCCAAGTACGGTACTACTGCAATGCCCCTTGGTCTTAGAACCGCTAGAAGGGATCCGAGTACCTTTGTGAAAATCCTTGGAGCAGTGGCTAACCCGAATGGGAGTGCCACAAACTGGTAATGTTTGTCCAGAAAGGCGAACCTTAGGAACTGATGATGTTCTTTGTGGATAGGGATAAGTAGATACGCATCCTTTAGATCCACGGTAGTCATAAATTGACCTTCCTGAATTGTGGGTAGAATCGTTCGAATGGTTTCCATCTTGAACGATGGTACTCTGAGAAATTTGTTTAGGATCTTTAAATCCAGGATTGGTCTGAAAGTTCCCTCTTTTTTGGGAACTACAAACAGATTTGAGTAAAATCCCATTCCTTGTTCCGCCGTTGGAACTGGGTGTATCACCCCCATCTTTAACAGGTCTTCTACACAATGTAAGAATGCCTGTCTCTTTATTTGGTTTGAGGATAAGTGAGACATGTGGAACCTTCCCCTTGGGGGTAGTTCCTTGAATTCCAGAAGATAACCCTGAGAAACTATTTCTAGCGTCCAGGGATCCTGAACATCTTTTGCCCAAGCCTGAGCAAAGAGAGAGAGTCTGCCCCCCACTAGATCCGGTCCCGGATCGGGGGCTACTCCTTCAAGCTGTTTTGTTAGCAGCGGCAGGCTTCTTGGCCTGCTTACCCTTGTTCCAGCCTTGCATCGGTTTCCAGGCTGGTTTGGTCTGTGAGGTATTACCCTCTTGCTTAGAGGATGCAGAATTAGAGCCCGGTCCGTTCCTGAAATTACGAAAGGAACGAAAATTAGACTTAATCTTGGCTTTGAAAGGCCTATCTTGTGGGAGGGCGTGGCCCTTTCCCCCAGTGATGTCTGAGATAATCTCTTTCAATTCTGGCCCAAAGAGAGTTTTACCCTTGAAGGGGATATTAAAGGATTACTTTCTGTTATAATTTTTAAGCTAAACAACTAACATATTAAAGTTAATAAACATTAATTAAAACCTACTGACCTATATTTTCTCCAAAACGAAGTTTCATAACGTTCTAAAAGTAATATCTTTTATTCGCCGATGATGTCACGTTATCCTGCCCACTATTTTCAGCACTGCATGTTCAAAATACTTAAACCAATAACTTTGTGTTTAAAGCGCCATTTTGAAACCTAGGTATTGTAAACGGATTGGTACAGAGCAAAGGATTAAAATTAAATTTGCAGACAAGATTTCTGATATACGGTAGAGATATGTTAATGAAATGCTATTGATAAAAAGCGTATTTGGGGTAGTTAGTTAGTAACAGGCATAGAAAATATTTACTTACAGTGGCCCTTTAAGCAATTTTGTCTTGGATGATACATCCGCTGACCAAGACTTTAGCCAAAGCGCTCTGCGCGCCACAATTGCAAACCCTGAATTTTTCGCCGCTAATCTAGCTATTTGCAAAGCGGAATCTAAAATAAAGGAGTTAGCCAACTTAAGTGTGTGAACTCTGTCCATAACCTCCTCATATGGAGTCTTTCTACTGAGCGACTTTTCTAGTTCCTCGAACCAGAACCACGCTGCTGTAGTGACAGGAACAATGCACAAAATGGGTTGAAGAAGGTAACCTTGCTGTATAAAAATCTTTTTAAGCAAACCCTCCAATTTTTTATCCATAGGATCTTTGAAAGCACAATTATCCTCGATAGGAATAGTAGTGCGCTTGTTTAGAGTAGAAACTGCCCCCTCGACCTTAGGGACTGTCTGCCATAAGTCCTTTCTGGGGTCGACCATAGGAAATAATTTCTTAAATATAGGAGGGGGAACAAAAGGTATGCCGGGCTTCTCCCATTCCTTATTCACTATGTCCGCCACCCGCTTGGGTATAGGAAAAGCGTCGGGGTGCACCGGAACCTCTAGGAACTTGTCCATCTTGCATAATTTTTCTGGAATGACCAGGTTGTCACAATCATCCAGAGTAGATAACACCTCCTTAAGCAGTGCGCGGAGATGTTCTAATTTAAATTTAAATGTCACAACATCAGGTTCAGCCTGTTGGGAAATTTTTCCTGAATCTGAAATTTCCCCATCTGACAAAACCTCCCTCATGGCCCCTTCAGATTGGTGTGAGGGTATGACAGAACAATTATCATCAGCGCCCTCCTGCTCTTCAGTGTTTAAAACAGAGCAATCGCGCTTTCTCTGATATGCAGGCATTTTGGATAAAATATTTGCTATGGAGTTATCCATTACAGCCGTCAATTGTTGCATGGTAATAAGCATTGGCGCGCTAGAAGTACTAGGGGCCTCCTGCGTGGGCAAAACTGGTGTAGACACCGCAGGAGATGATGTAGAACCATGTCTACTCCCTTCATCTGAAGAATCATCTTGGGCAACTTCATTATCTGTGACAGTACTGTCCTTACTTTGTTTGGACGCTTTGGCACAATTATCACATAATTTAGAAGGGGGAGACACATTGACTTTCATACATATAGAACATAGCTTATCTGAAGGCACAGACATGTTAAACAGGCTTAAACTTGTCAGTAAAACACAAAAACCGTTTTAAAACAAAACTGTTACTGTCTCTTTAAATTTTAAACAGAGCACACTTTATTACTGAATATGTGAAAAAATATGAAGGAATTGTTCAAAATTTACCAAAATTTCACCACAGTGTCTTAAAGCATTAAAAGTATTGCACACCCATTTTCAGAGCTTTAACCCTTAAAATAACGAAACCGGAGCCGGTTACAGTTTTAACCCCTCTACAGTCCCAGCTACAGCCTTTGCTGCGACTCTACCAAGCCCAGAGGGGAATACGATACCAAATGACGCCTTCTAGGAACTTTTCCATCTATTTTCAGGTCCTCACACATGCATCTGCATGTCTTGCTCTCAAAAACAACTGCGCAGTAATGGCGCGAAAATGAGGCTCAGCCTACAACTGGGAAGGCCCTTCCTGGCTGGAAAAGGTGTCTAACATAGTGCCTGACGTTAAAAAACGTTCCCCAAGTTTATAAATGTGAAAAACCAGCATAAACATGTATAAAATGCCCAAATAAAGCAATCGATTTTGCCCATAAAAGTGTCTACCAGTTTTATAGCCCATATTAAGCCCTTTATTCTGCTTGAGACTAAGAAAATGGCTTACCGGTCCCCATGAGGGGAAATGACAGCCTTCCAGCATTACACAGTCTTGTTAGAAATATGGCTAGTCATACCTTAAGCAGAAAAGTCTGCTGTTTCCCCCAACTGAAGTTACTTCATCTCAACAGTCCTATGTGGAAACAGCAAAGGATTTTAGTTACTGTCTGCTAAAATCATCTTCCTCTCACAAACAGAATTCATCTTTTTCTGTTTCAGAGTAAATAGTACATACCAGCACTATTTTAAAATAACAAACTCTTGATAGTAGAATAAAAAAAACTTCAACTAAACACCACATACTATTAACCATCTCCGTGGAGATGTTGCCTGTGCAACGGCAAAGAGAATGACTGGGGTGGGCGGAGCCTAGGAGGGACTATATGGCCAGCTTTGCTGGGACTCTTTGCCATTTCCTGTTGGGGAAGAGATATTCCCACAAGTAAGGATGACGCCGTGGACCGGACACACCAATGTTGGAGAAACATACATTCTATCTGAATCATTAAAGAAAAAATTGATTTAAGTAATGTGAAATCTACAAAAGTTATTCATCCCTGTAAATACCTGTCCAAAGAAACTGCTTCAAAAATCAGTGTTCTTAATTTTTTAGTCAAATTACCTAGATTTTTCAGACTCTCAGCAGATCCTTAAGCATGTAGTGGTAGGAAAATAAGAATAGCCTTTTTAATTTAATATTTGGTAGCACACCCCTTGGAAAAAATAACTGAAATCAATTGCTTCCTGTAACCATCAATGAGTTTCTTACACCTCTCTACTGGAATTTTGGACCACTCTTCTTTTGCCAACTGCTCCAGGTCTCTCAGATTGGAAGGGTTCCTTTTCCCAACTGCTGTTTTGAGATCTCTCCACAGGTGCTCTATGTGATTGAGATATGGAGGCCCATTTATCAAGCTCTGTATGGAGCTTGAGGGCCCGTGTTTCTGGCGAGTCTTCAGACTCACCAGAAACAGCAGTTATGAAGCAGCGGTCTAAAGATCGCTGCTCCATAACCCTGTCCGCCTGCTCTGATGAGGTGGACAGGAATCGCCACAATTCAACCCGATTGAGTACGATCAGGTTGATTGACACCTCCCTGCTGGCGGCCCATTAGCCGCGAGTCTGCAGGGGGCGGCGTTGCACCAGCAGCTCTTGTGAGCTGCTGATGCAATGCTGAATACGGAGAACGTATTGCTCTCCGCATTCAGCGACGCCTGTCGGACCTTATCCGCACTGTCACATCAGGTCCGACAGACATTTGATAATTCGTCCAACGGGACTCATTGCTGGCCAGTTCAGTACTCTCCAGCACTTTGTCTTAAACCATTTCTGGGTGATTTTTGACGTGTGCTTTGGGTCATTGTCCTTTGACACTGGGCCCTACATTGCACCACAGAAATCTTTGGTAGTCTTCAGAATAATGCCACGCACACAGTCAAGACATCTAGTGCCTGAAGCAGCAAAGCAACCCCAAAACATTAGTGAGCCTCCACCATGTTTGACTGTAGGGACTGTATTCTTTTCATTAAAAGCCTAATTTCTTTTTCTGAAAACAGTAGAATGATTGGCTTTACCAAAAAGCTGTAATTTTGTTTCGTCTGTCCACAGCACATTCTCCCAAAAGATTTTTGGCTTCCTCAGGTATGTTTTTGAAAACTGCAATCTGGCTTTTCAATGTTTCTGTGTCAGCAGTGGGGTCCTCCTGGGTCTCCTACCATAGCGTCCCTTTTCATTCAGATGGCGCCATATAGTGCAAGCTGACACATTTATACCCTGTGCCTGAAGGTCAGCTTGAATTTGTCTGGAAGTTTATCGAGGTTCTTTATCCACCATTCAAGCAATCCTTCGTTGCAATCTTTGATCAGTTTTTCTCTTTCGTCCACGTCCAGGGAGATTAGCTACAGTGTCATGGGCTGTAAACCTCTTGACAATGTTGCACGCAGTGGACACAGGAACATGAAGATCTCTGGAGATAGACTTGTAACCTTGAGATTGTCCATGCTTTTCCACAATTTTTGTTCTCCAATCCACAGACAATGCTTTGCTGCTCTTTCTCTTCTCCATGCTCAGTGCGGCACACAGAGACACACGACAGAAAGGTTGAGTTAATTTTTCACCATTTTAACTGGTTGACGGTGTGATGTCTATATTGTCAGCACCTGTTAATCTATACCTATTACAGGAGCATGACAAACTTGGAATGCAATTATTTCTTAAAATTTTGAGATGGTGCTAATAATTTTGTCCAGTCCATTATTGGAGTATTGCGTGGAATATGTCAGATTTGGCTTTTTTTCTCCACTTTTTTTGTGTCATACCAATACAAACATAATAAATAAACATGAGAATGTATGGTCATGACTGTATATATATATATTTTTATATATATATATATATATATATATATATATATATATATATATATATATATATATATTAGGGCTGCTGAAAATAATCGATTCAGTGATGCATCGCAATGCAGCCGTTAACGATGCGGCATCGATGCAGTGCAGACCTGAATCGATTCAGGGGTCAGTGACGTCATAGCGCAACGTCACGTGACCCCGCCTCTCTCACAGAGCAGTATATTCAGAGAAGCTGACATAAGGATCAATCTGTCCTTATGCTTTGCAGCAGCTTGCAGTTTTCATGGTTACAGCCACACCACCTCAGGACTTGCTAAGCACACTGTGCAGATATCTGACACGGAGAGCACTCCAACAAACCTCCCCTCTCACACACACAAATGTTGCATTTAGGAATTTTTATGACACCTATATCCTAAATAGCCGACAGCAGCCTCATGTAAACAGTGAATCTTTTCTTGTATTATCGATTCAGTGTTTACTGTTGGGGTCTTTGCTGCATGTTTGCTCTCTGTCATATCCCTAGCTAACAAAGCATTTGAGAGTTGCTATTAGATATAGTAAGTCGAGTTTTACAAAAGTCGCACAATTTATACTTTATTTTCAACATTTTGAGAGGCTATAGTGTGACTTTTGTAAAACTTGACTTACTATATCTAATAGCAACCCATAAATGCTCGTTAGCTAGGGATATGAGAGCAAACATGCAGCAGAGCAGAGACCGCAACAGTAAACAGTGAATCGATAATACAATAAAAGATTCACTGTTTACATGAGGCTGCTGTCAGTAGTAGGTGTCATAAAAATTCCTGACCGGAACATTTGTGTGTGAGAGGGGAGGTCTGTTGGACTTGGAGTGCTCTCCGTGTCAGATATCTACGCAGTGTGCACAGCAAGTCCTGATGTGGTGCAGACCTCGCTGAATGCGGAGAGCAATACGCTCTCCGTATTCAGCATTGCAGCAGCAGCTCTTGTGAGCTGTTGGTGCAACGCCGCCCCCTGAAGATTTGCAGCCAATTGGCAGCCAGCAGGGAGGTGTTGATTTTCGGCGATGTGTGTCCGCCTGCTCAGAGCAGGCGGGCAGGGTTACGGAGCAGCGGTCTTTAGACCCTCCGGAGCTTGATAAGTGGGCCCCTAAGTGTACTTTGTAATATATTTTTGAAGCGATTTGTGCAACTTTTTTGTTTTGGAAAACAGTTAACCACAGCTCTGAGATTGCGGTAAGGATTGAATCGTAAATGGCGACTACACTAGCAAAATCGCGATTTCGATCAACTTGTAATATCAGCGTAATGAAAAAAGGCTTGCAAAAAGACGATATTGATTGCACAAAACCGTTTGTACCTCACTTGTAATCTAGCCCTTAATTTGTTATGATTTAAAATAAAATATTAAAAATTACTGTATAATAAGGGTTTCACAATGGCTAAACATATGCAGAGGGCTGGATGTGGTGTGGGCAGGTGATGGGTGGGATCAGATGTGGCAAGCAAGACCTTGGCCTGGCTACTAGCTTAGGACTTGAAAATTTGAGCCCTGTATATATATATATATATATATATATATATAAAAATATATGCGTGTGTGTGTGTGTGTGCGTGTGTATGTCTATAAAGGTTTCTTTAATCAAAGTTTCAAAAATAACAAAAACAAAAATACTGATATTGATGTCCCATCCCTACCACTCCAATCTAAGCAAATCATTTATCCAAACTTTAACTAACACTCTCCGCAAAGTACTTTTCTGTGTTAAATCATCATAACTTAAAAGGGACATGAAACCCAACATTTTTATTTTTCTTATTTTTCATGATACAAATAGAGCATGTGATTTCACACAACTTTCCAATTTACTTCTTTTATCCAATTTGCTTCATTCTCTTAGTATCCTGTTTTTGAAGGATCAGCTATGAACTACTGGGAGCTATTTGAAGACATCTGGTGAACCAATGAAAATAGGCTTTTTTGTGTGCAGCCACCAATCAGCAGATTGCTCCAAGTAATGCATTGCTTCTCCTGAGCCTACCTAGATATGCTTTTCAACTAATACCACCAAGTGAATGAAGCAATTTAGCTAATAGAAGCAAATTGGAAAGTTGTTTAAAATGAAATGTTCTGTCTGAATCATGAAAGAAAATGTTTGGGTTTCATGTCCCTTTACGTATTACATAAAACACATTATGAAGATCTCTGTTCACCCCTTTGTTTGCTAGTTGTATTCCACCTGTCAAACATACCACTGTTTGGAAAGGGAAATGTTTTTAAACATTTCTATGGCTCTGTCAATCCATATAATGTCATACATAGTACTTTCATGCATAATAAGTCCAAGCTTCATAGGGCTTACAATCTCTTTGATCTAGGATGCATGAAGAGATAAATTGACTTGCCTAAGGTCACAAGTAACTTACAGAGATATTATGGTCTCTATAGAAACTGCACACAAATTACATACACTATTCTACTCATTGTTAATAATTTACATGACAAATAAGTCTATTTTCTGTAGGAATTCCCTTTGCTAATAAGAGATTTATAAAAAAGAAATATTACAATAAGTAAATACTGTCACCTTCACTTCATAGTTCTTTATGATAAATGCATATTTAGGGCACTATATTTAGGGCATTATTCTATCAAGAAAATGAAAGAGCAGCATTTACACAAGCTGAAAAAACAAAATGTATGCTTGCCTGATAAATTTCTTTCTTTCCGGGCATGGAGAGTCCACAACTTCATTCCAATTACTAGTGGGATATTCAACTCCTGGCCAGCAGGAGGAAGCAACGAGCACCCCAGCAAAGCTGTTAAGTGTCATTTCCCTTACCCATAACCCCCAGTCATTCGGCCGAAGGGAAACATGGTGTATCCAGTCCACGGGTTCATCCTTTACTTGTGGGATATTCTCCTTCCCTACAGGAAGTGGCAAAGAGAGCACACAGCAGAGCTGTCCATATAGCTCCCCCTCTAGCTCCACCCCCCAGTCATTCGACCGAAGGTTAGGAAGAAAAAGGAGAAACCAGAGGGTGCAGTGGTGACTGTAGTTTAAACAAAAAAAATCTACCTGACTTAATAGCCAGGGCGGGCCGTGGACTGGATACACCACAAGAGAAAGTAATATATCAGGTAAGCATAAATTCTGTTTCCTCTTGTAAGGTGTATCCAGTCCATGGGTTCATCCTTTACTTGTGGGATACCAATACCAAAGCTTTAGGACACGGATGAAGGGAGGGAACAAGACAGGTACCTTAAACGGAAGGCACCACTGCTTGTAAGACCTTTCTCCCAAAAATAGCCTCCGAAGAAGCAAAAGTATCGAATTTGTAAAATTTAGAAAAAGTATGCAGTGAAGACCAAGTCGCTGCCTTACAAATCTGTTCAACAGAAGCCTCATGTTTGATAAAGGCTACGGCCGAAACGCGTAGAGCTGCCTACACTCTGAAACATTGTACCTTCAACCGGGTGTTTTTGAAAAAAACAGTTATTTGCAAAAACCGTTCAGTTATAAATAGCCGGTCACATCTGAAAAAAAGCCGGTACTTTGAAATTTGAACCCGTTTTTGCCGCCAAACGGATCGTAAGAAATCCAACTGCTGCTACATTACTGGTGCTGCTATACACAGGTTCACCTAAGAAATCCAACTGCTACTACATACTGGTGCTGCTATATACTAGTTCAGCTAAGGATCCAGAAGTCCATACTGACAGAGAGTATTGGGACACAGGAACACCTAAAGATTTTTCTACTTCATCTGCAAACTACAGTCCATACTGACAGAGAGTATTTGGACACCGCAAGCTACAGAAAAACCCACAAGACTTTTTAACAAAGAAAACTCCATTTGGAATTAGATACCTGCTACCAGACCGGAGTCCATACTGATAAATAGTATTGAGACCACCACCATCTACAAAAGAACCCTTTTTAGCTATTACTAATAGCATATCCACATGAATGTCTTTCAACGGATCCCACTATACCACTAAGTAGTTTTGGGAACCACTACTTTCTAAGGTACTTTTAAAAAAAGTGTTTAAAAGGCACTGTCCTAATAATCAACCGCCCTTATAAATACTACCTTACCTTACTTTGGCTGTATTATACAATTTTTTACAAAAGCTTTTTTATAAAAAACCTTTTATCCATTTTTTATCCACTGCAGTGAGATACACACAAGCCACATATACAGTGTGTAAATATGTATTTTATGTCTTTTTAATTTGTCATTTTTTAAACCAGCATATTTCTTGTATTCCTGTATTTTTTGCAACTTGTAATTGTTTCAACTTGTATCTGCTACATTGTACAATATAAAAATTGTCACATTTTGTACACTACCCATGTCTTACCTTTCTTTTTATTACATATATTAACCTCCACAATTCTATTTTCTTACCACCACACTCATCAGTTAACATATACAAATTTTGTATTTTCAATATCAGTTTAGCTATCACGTTGTAATACGATTAAAAGCACTTTTTTAATATATATATATATATTTTTTCAATTCTCTAATTTTCAAAACCAAAAAATATTTTTATTAATTGATATACGGCTCCCCTTCACTTGTTCATTTTCTAAAAGCCCATGTGGAAGCCACTGCTCCGGTAGAATGAGCAGTAATTGTTTCAGGAGGCTGCTGGCCAGCAGTCTCATAGGCCAAACGGATGATGCTTTTCAGCCAAAAGGAAAGAGAGGTAGCGGTTGCCTTCTGACCTCTCCTCTTACCAGAATAGATAACAAACAAAGAAGTTGTTTGTCTGAAATCCTTAGTTGCATGTAAATAGAACATTAAAGCACGAACCACATCAAGATTGTGTAACAAACGTTCCTTCTTCGACGAAGGATTAGGACACAGAGAAGGAACCACAATTTCCTGGTCAATATTCTTATTAGACACAACTTTAGGAAGAAAACCGGGTTTGGTACGTAACACCACCTTATCTGCATGGAACACCAGGTAAGGTGAATCACACTGTAAAGCAGATAACTCTGAAACTCTTCGAGCAGAAGAGATAGCTACCAAAAACAAAACTTTCCAAGATAAAAGCTTAATATCTATGGAATGTAAAGGTTCAAACGGAACCCCTTGCAAAACTGAAAGAACTAAATTCAGACTCCATGGCGGAGCCACAGGTCTATAAACAGGCTTGATTCTGACTAAAGCCTGACTAAACATTTGAACGTCTGGTACTTCTGCCAGACGTTTGTGAAAAAGAATAGACAAAAGCAGATATCTGTCCCTTTAAGGAACTAGCTGATAATCCTTTCTCCAATCCATCTTGGAGAAAGGACAAAATCCTGGGAATCCTAACCTTACTCCATGAGTAACCCTTGGATTCACACCAAAAAAGATATTTTTGCCAAATCTTATGGTAGATTTTCCTGGTGACAGGCTTTCTAGCATGAATCAGGGTATCAATAACCGACTCAGAGAAACCACGCTTTGATAGAGTTAGGCGTTCAATCTCCAAGCAGTCAGACGCAGAGAAATTAGATTTGGATGTTTGAAAGGACCCTGTATTAGAAGGTCCTGCCTCATTGGCAGTGTCCATGGTGGCACAGATGACATGTCCACTAGGTCTGCATACCAAGTCCTGCATGGCCACGCAGGCGCTATTAGAATCACCAAAGCCCTCTCCTGCTTGATTCTGGCAACCAGACGAGGGAGGAGAGGAAACGGTGGAAAAACATAGGCCAAATTGTAGGACCAAGGCGCTGCTAGAGCATCTATCAGCACCGCCTGGGGATCCCGGGACCTGGACCCGTAAAGAGGAATCTTGGTGTTCTGACGGGACGCCATCAGATCCAATTCTGGAGTGCCCCATAGCTGAGTCAGCTGGGCAAATACCTCCTGACGACTTAGAAAATCCGCCTCCCAGTTGTCTACTCCTGGGATGTGATTTGCTGAGAGGTGGCAAGAGTGATCCTCCGCCCACCTGATTATTTTGGCTACTTCCATCATTGCTAAGGAACTTTTTGTTCCCCCTTGATGATTGACGTAAGCTACAGTCGTGATGTTGTCTGACTGAAATCTGATGAATTTGGCCGCAGCTAGCTGAGGCCATGCCTGAAGCGCGTTGAATATCGCCCTCAGTTCCAGAATGTTTATCGGGAGAAGAGCTTCTTCCCGAGACCATAAGCCCTGAGCTTTCAGGGAGTCCCAGACTGCACCCCAGCCCAACAGACTGGCGTCGGTCGTTACGATGATCCACTCTGGTCTGCGGAAACAGATTCCCTGAGACAGGTGATCCAGAGACAACCACCAGAGGAGAGAATCTCTGGTCCCCTGGTCCAACTGTATTTGAGGAGACAAATCTGCATAATCCCCATTCCACTGTTTGAGCATGCATAGTTGCAGTGGTCTGAGATGTATCTGTGCAAAAGGGACTATGTCCATTGCCGCTACCATTAATCCGATTGTCTCCATGCACTGAGCTACAGATGGCCGAGGAATGGAAAGAAGAGCTCGGCAAGTAGTTAAGAGTTTTAACTGGTATAGTATCTCATAAGGGGATACAAAGGCGCGCTGTTATAAACATACAAGACATGAAATAAAAAAAGAGGAAATATATAATCCCAAACATATAGTGTTCTCGAAAATAGTTACTCAGTCTTTATCGAGTATATCTTACTCGGCTGGTGGCTGTGGAAAAAATAATTGCAGTCCGTTTGTATGTGGTAATCTTGATCGTCGATGTTACTGTGAAGGCAGCTCCTCTTGTTCCCAGAGAGCGGAGATGTAACTGTTTAGAGAAAGAGACGGAGTACACTGTCAGACAGGATCCTTCCTGGGACTTTTTCTTTGGATTGAAAAGTTTGCTGTGAGCGTATCTTAGTTTGGCAACTTCGATGTTTTGCTCAATTTAGTTGTGTTAAAAAAGGAATGTACAACTTCCAAGGTTAAAAGAATTATAAAAGGCTTTATTATAACGCGTTTCTCAACCTCCAAGGGTCGTTTCTTCAGATACCAAAGCGAATAAAATATGTTACAAATTTTGACATTTTATACACATTTGTATAATTAAAACGGAAGTTGTCACAAAAAGTTTTAAACCAATGAAATACATTGCAAGATTCAACTGAAAAGCCGAACAAAGGCTTACAGGTGTTACAATTAGTGTGAGTTTAGACAGCATTGGATGGTCATGATAGCTTAAAGTGGGGACAGCTGTATGGATCAGCCAGAAAAAAGGCCTAGATTTGCCAACATTGCATATTAAAAGGAAAACACACGAAAGGCAATACAAAGATATATAACAACGATTTGAAAATTTCAATTTGAAATAGTTGTGATGAATGTAAACTGATCTATAAATTGCACAGAGTTGATGTAGAATGAAGGCCATTGTGTAATAAAATATAGATCATGGTAGGCCTAAAATCTGTATTGCATATTAAAAGGAAAACATACAAAAGGCAATACAAAGATATATAACAACAATTTGTGAACTTCAATTTGAGATAGTTGTGATAAATGTAAACTGATATGTAAATTGCACAGAATTGATGTAAAATGACGGCCATGGTGTAATAAAATATAGAACATGGTGGGCCTAAAATCTGCGTGTTGATTGGTTATAAAGAAGATGTTAACCAAGCAACCCATAAAAATCTTTTATTAGGTACTATTTATCGTTCTGCAGAATGCCTAAACCTTTCTCAGTTTTGTTTTTGAACTGACGGTTAATAAAGATAATTTTTTGTATTTTATTTTAAATTTTGTAGTTCCGATGCCTGTGAGTCTATTTTAAATTTTGTAGTCCCGATACCTGTGAGTCTATGATATACTTAATGTATATGAACTATATTGTAGTGTTGGATGTGATATAGAAATGTGCTTATTTTCTCCAGATGGGGATGGTAATAACCTTGATAGATGAAAATCTTCAAGATTATAATTTAGAGGATTATTGACTTAGTGTACGTATACTAAACATACGAATATGATCTGGAGAACTGTAGTATATCCTTAGATGTGATATTACTATAAACTTTGTTGTGTATATATATATATGGAACCTGTTCACATATTCTGATACTGTAGTATATTATTGAATGTAACCTTAATATATGCACTATTCTCAAAAGGGAGTGATAATAAGGTTGCTGAATGATAATGTTCAGGATGGTTATCCATCTTTGTTATGTGTATTGGACTTATGATGGTATTCTAATGAGGTTTTTAAATGATGGTAAAATCCTAATTGTGAGTATACGCCTATGACTGTTTGGTAAAGTTCATTGGATGGTCACATATGGAATGATGGTTTGCATGTGTGTGTTCGTAGGAATATGTAAAAAATGTATAAACGGTGTGAGAAAAGAAAAAATATGTGAAAAATTGTGAAAAAATATGAATAATATAAAAAAATAAATAAACCACAATGTTGATTGAAAGTGTAAATATGTATGTAAATATTGAAAAACAATATGTGTCACCCAATGGTGTTCCACAGTTTATTGTATGTGGGGCTGGATCATGTATTAGCAGTGTATGTGACAAATAATTGAGATGTATGTAAATAATCGGTCTGTGTGAATTTTGTCATGTGAGCGAGCTTGGTTTTTGTGTGCCCATAATGTGTAATGTACGCAAGTAGGATGAATGTGTGCAAATTGTTATAAAGTGTGTCTGTAATATAAGATATGTGAATGTCCCTGTAGTGTGGGATAGATAGATGTATTAATCTATTCCTAGATGATGACAGCATGCAAACATGAATGGGAGAGGGATGTGTTAATGTATTGAGAAGAAAAGGCTGCAGTGTAGGGTATGTGAGTGTTTGAGAGCTGGAGAAAAGGTTGAATTACTATGGTGGTAATATCCATCAATTAAAGGCTGCCAGATCCAAATTGGCATTCAGCCCCAGTGGATATAGTGTCCTTAAACGATAAATCCAAAATGTTTCGTGTTGTCTCAATTTAATTAGTCTATTATAATCATTATTTTTTGGAACGAAATCAATCGGGATGTAATTATAAATATAAGGATTTCCATTGTGTTTTGTCAAGCAATGATGGGGTATGCTATGTTTGATGTTCTTTTTCTTACAATTTTTACAATTGCGGTGGTGTTCACCCCACCTAGTACGTAGTCTCCTGGATGTACGACCTACGTACTGGAGGCCACATATGCACTCCATAAGATATACTGTATAGGAGGATTCGCAATTGAAAAAAATAGGAATCTGAAAATTTTCTCCTGTAACTGTAGATTTGAAATTCTTTATACCAGATTTAATAATTTTGCATGTCCCACAACCCGATTTGCCGCATTTATACAACCCATATAGGCCAAACAAACCTTTGTTTCGTGTTTGGATATGATTTTTATTTCTGCCCTGAACATGTTTGACTTTTTTGCTTGGAGCTAGTTTGCTTCTTAATGTAGGAGCTCTCCTATACACTATTTTCGGTTTATCTTTTACTAAGTGTTTTAAAATGGGATCTCTTTGAATAATGTGCCAATGTTTGTATAATATATGTTCTAATTGGTGGAAGTCGGAATTAAATTGTGTTATGAAAAGAGTCTCTCTCGTCATTGTATTATGTGATTGACTGTTGTCCTTTTTGTTGATTAGAATATCATTTCTATTTAATAGTGATGCTCTTTCTAAAGACCTGTCAAGTAAATATCGGGGGTATTCTTTTTCTAAAAACCTGTTGTATAGGATCTTGCTTTGTTCCAAAAAAGTGTTGTGGTCTGTGCAGTTTCGTCTGATCCTTCGAAATTGGCTATAGGGGATATTATGTATCCACTTTTTGTGGTGATTACTGTTGTAGTTGAGGAAGCTGTTGCTGTCTACGTCTTTGAAATATGTTTTTGATTTAATTTGGTTATTGTCAATACTTAGATACAAATCCAAATATTCAATATTGGATGTTTGAATAACAGAATTTATGTTTACCTGATAAATTACTTTCTCCAACGGTGTGTCCGGTCCACGGCGTCATCCTTACTTGTGGGATATTCTCTTCCCCAACAGGAAATGGCAAAGAGCCCAGCAAAGCTGGTCACATGATCCCTCCTAGGCTCCGCCTACCCCAGTCATTCGACCGACGTTAAGGAGGAATATTTGCATAGGAGAAACCATATGTTACCGTGGTGACTGTAGTTAAAGAAAATAAATTATCAGACCTGATTAAAAAAACCAGGGCGGGCCGTGGACCGGACACACCGTTGGAGAAAGTAATTTATCAGGTAAACATAAATTCTGTTTTCTCCAACATAGGTGTGTCCGGTCCACGGCGTCATCCTTACTTGTGGGAACCAATACCAAAGCTTTAGGACACGGATGAAGGGAGGGAGCAAATCAGGTCACCTAAATGGAAGGCACCACGGCTTGCAAAACCTTTCTCCCAAAAATAGCCTCAGAAGAAGCAAAAGTATCAAATTTGTAAAATTTAGAAAAAGTGTGCAGTGAAGACCAAGTCGCTGCCTTACATATCTGATCAACAGAAGCCTCGTTCTTGAAGGCCCATGTGGAAGCCACAGCCCTAGTGGAGTGAGCTGTGATTCTTTCAGGAGGCTGCCGTCCGGCAGTCTCATAAGCCAATCGGATAATGCTTTTAATCCAGAAGGAGAGAGAGGTAGAAGTTGCTTTTTGACCTCTCCGTTTACCAGAATAAACAACAAACAAAGACAAAGTTTGTCTGAAATCCTTAGTAGCTGCTAAGTAAAATTTGAGAGCACGAACTACATCCAAGTTGTGCAACAAACGTTCCTTCTTTGAAACTGGATTAGGACACAAAGAAGGCACAACTATCTCCTGGTTAATGTTTTTGTTAGAAACAACTTTTGGAAGAAAACCAGGTTTAGTACGCAAAACCACCTTATCTGCATGGAACACCAGATAAGGAGAAGAACACTGCAGAGCAGATAATTCTGAAACTCTTCTAGCAGAAGAAATTGCAACCAAAAACAAAACTTTCCAAGATAATAACTTAATATCAACGGAATGTAAGGGTTCAAACGGAACCCCCTGAAGAACTGAAAGAACTAGGTTGAGACTCCAAGGAGGAGTCAAAATTTTGTAAACAGGCTTGATTCTAACCAGAGCCTGAACAAAGGCTAGAACATCTGGCACAGCTGCCAGCTTTTTGTGAAGTAACACAGACAAGGCAGAAATCTGTCCCATCAAGGAACTTGCAGATAATCCTTTTTCCAATCCTTCTCGAAGGAAGGATAGACTCTTAGGAATCTTAACCTTGTCCCAAGGGAATCCTGCAGATTCACACCAACAGATATACCAAATTATGTGGTAATTTTTCTGGTTACAGGCTTTCAGGCCTGAACAAGAGTATTAATAACAGAATCTGAGAACCCTCGCTTTGATAAGATCAAGCGTTCAATCTCCAAGCAGTCAGCTGGAGTGGGTCGAACGGACCTAGAACAAGAAGGTCTCGTCTCAAAGGTAGCTTCCATGGTGGAGCCGATGACATATTCACCAGATCTGCATACCAAGTCCTGCGTGGCCACGCAGGAGCTATCAAAATCACCGACGCCCTCTCCTGATTGATCCTGGCTACCAGCCTGGGGATGAGAGGAAACGGCGGGAAGACATAAGCTAGTTTGAAGGTCCAAGGTGCTACTAGTGCATCCACTAGAGCCGCCTTGGGATCCCTGGATCTGTACCCGTAGTAAGGAACTCTGAAGTTCTGACGAGAGGCCATCAGATCCATGTCTGGAATGCCCCACGGTTGAGTGACTTGGGCAAAGATTTCCGGATGGAGTTCCCACTCCCCCGGATGCAATGTCTGACGACTCAGAAAATCCGCTTCCCAATTTTCCACTCCTGGGATGTGGATAGCAGACAGGTGGCAGGAGTGAGACTCCGCCCATAGAATGATTTTGGTCACTTCTTCCATCGCTAGGGAACTCCTTGTTCCCCCCTGATGGTTGATGTATGAACTTGGCCCTCGCTAGCTGAGGCCAAGCTTTGAGAGCATTGAATATCGCTCTCAGTTCCAGAATATTTATCGGTAGAAGAGATTCTACCCGAGACCAAAGACCCTGAGCTTTCAGGGATCCCCAGACCGCGCCCCAGCCCATCAGACTGGCGTCGGTCGTGACAATGACCCACTCTGGTCTGCGGAAGGTCATCCCTTGTGACAGGTTGTCCAGGGACAGCCACCAACGGAATGAGTCTCTGGTCCTCTGATTTACTTGTATCTTCGGAGACAAGTCTGAATAGTCCCCATTCCACTGACTGAGCATGAACAGTTGTAATGGTCTTAGATGAATGCGCACAAAAGGAACTATGTCCATTGCCGCTACCATCAAACCTATCACTTCCATGCACTGCGCTATGGAAGGAAGAGGAACGGAATGAAGTATCCGACAAGAGTCTAGAAGTTTTGTTTTTCTGGCTTCTGTCAGAAAAATCCTCATTTCTAAGGAGTCTATTATAGTTCCCAAGAAGGGAACCCTCGTTGACGGAGATAGAGAACTCTTTTCCACGTTCACTTTCCATCCGTGAGATCTGAGAAAGGCCAGGACAATGTCCGTGTGAGCCTTTACTTGAGGAAGGGACGACGCTCGAATCAGAATGTCGTCCAAGTAAGGTACTACAGCAATGCCCCTTGGTCTTAGCACCGCCAGAAGGGACCCTAGTACCTATGAGAAAATCCTAGGAGCAGTGGCTAATCCGAAAGAAAACGCCACGAACTGGAAATGCTTGTCCAGGAATGCAAACCTTAGGAACCGATGATGTTCCTTGTGGATAGGAATATGTAGATACGCATCCTTGAAATCCACCTTGGTCATGAATTGACCTTCCTGGATGGAAGGAAGAAGTGTTCGAATGGTTTCCATCTTGAACGATGGAACCTTGAGAAACTTGTTCAAGATCTTGAGATCTAAGATTGGTCTGAACGTTCCCTCTTTTTGGGGAACTATGAACAGATTGGAGTAGAACCCCATCCCTTGTTCTCCTAATGGAACAGGATGAATCACTCCCATTTTTAGCAGGTCTTCTACCCAATGTAAGAATGCCTGTCTTCTCATGTGGTCTGAAGACAACTGAGACCTGTGGAACCTCCCCCTTGGAGGAAGCCCCTTGAACTCCAGAGAATAACCTTGGGAGACTATTTCTAGCGCCCAAGGATCCAGAACATCTCTTGCCCAAGCCTGAGCGAAGAGAGAGAGTCTGCCCCCCACCAGATCCGGTCCCGGATCGGGGGCCCGCATTTCATGCTGTCTTGGTAGCAGTGGCAGGTTTCCTGGCCTGCTTTCCTTTGTTCCAGCCTTGCATAGGTCTCCAGGCTGGATTGGCTTGAGAAGTATTACCTTCCTGCTTAGAGGACGTAGCCCTTGGGGCTGATCCGTTTCTGCGAAAGGGACGAAACTTAGGTTTATTTTTGGTCTTGAAAAGACCTATCCTGAGGAAGGGCGTGGCCCTTGCCCCCAGTGATATCAGAGATAATCTCTTTCAAGTCAGGGCCAAAGAGTGTTTTCCCCTTGAAAGGAATGTCAAGCAATTTGTTCTTGGAAGACGCATCCGCTGCCCAAGATTTTAACCAAAGCGCTCTGCGCCACAATAGCAAACCCAGAATTTTTTCGCCGCTAACCTAGCCAATTGCAAGGTGGCGTCTAGGGTGAAAGAATTAGCCAATTTAAGAGCACGAATTCTGTCCATAATCTCCTCATAAGAAGAAGAATTACTAATAATCGCCTTTCCTAGCTCATCAAACTAGAAACACGCGGCTGCAGTGACAGGGACAATGCATGCAATTGGTTGTAGAAGGGAACCTTGCTGAACAAACATCTTTAGCAGACCTTCTAATTTTTTATCCATAGGATCTTGGAAAGCACAACTATCTTCTATGGGTATAGTGGCGCGCTTGTGTAGAGTAGAAACCGCCCCCTCGACCTTGGGGACTGTCTGCCATCAGTCCTTTCTGGGGTCGACTATAGGAAAACAATTTTATAAATATGGGGGGAGGTACTAAAGGTATACCGGGCCTGTCCCATTCTTTACTAATAATGTACGCCACCCGCTTGGATATAGGAAAAGCTTCGGGGGGCCCCGGGGCCTCTAAGAACTTTTCCATTTTACATAGTGGTTCTGGAATGACCAGATAATCACAATCATCCAAATTGGATAACACCTCCTTAAGCAGAGCGCGGAGTTGTTCCAACTTAAATTTAAAAGTAATCACATCAGGTTCAGCTTGTTGAGAAATGTTTCCTGAATCTGAAATTTCTCCCTCAGACAAAACCTCCCTGGCCCCCTCAGACTGGTGTAGGGGCCCTTCAGAAACCATATCATCAGCGTTCTCATGCTCTACAGAATTTTCTAAAACAGAGCAGTCGCGCTTTCGCTGATAAGTGGGCATATTGGCTAAAATGTTTTTGATAGAATTATCCATTACAGCCGTTAAATGTTGCATAGTAAGGAGTATTGGCGCACTAGATGTACTAGGGGCCTCCTGTATGGGCAAGACTGGTGTAGACGAAGGAGGGGATGATGCAGTACCATGCTTACTCCCCTCACTTGAGGAATCATCTTGGGCATCATTTTTACTAAATTTTTTTATGACATAAAATACATATAGTTAAATGAGAAGGAACCTTGGTTTCCCCACAGTCAGAACACAATCTATCTGGTAGTTCAGACATGTTAAACAGGCATAAACTTGATAACAAAGCACAAAAAACGTTTTAAAATAAAACCGTTACTGTCACTTTAAATTTTAAACTAAACACACTTTATTACTGCAATTGCGAAAAAGTATGAAGGAATTGTTCAAAATTCACCAAAATTTCACCACAGTGTCTTAAAGCCTTAAAAGTATTGCACACCAAATTTGGAAGCTTTAACCCTTAAAATAACGGAACCGGAGCCGTTTTTATATTTAACCCCTTTACAGTCCCTGGAATCTGCTTTGCTGAGACCCAACCAAGCCCAAAGGGGAATACGATACCAAATGATGCCTTCAGAAAGACTTTTCTATGTATCAGAGCTCCACACACATGCAGCTGCATGCCATGCTGTCCTCAAAAACAAGTGCGCCATACCGGCGCGAAAATGAGGCTCTGACTATGATTAGGGAAAGCCCCTAAAGAATAAGGTGTCTAAAACAGTGCCTGCCGATATAATCATATCAAAATACCCAGAATAAATGATTCCTCAAGGCTAAATATGTGTTAATAATGAATCGATTTAGCCCAGAAAAAGTCTACAGTCTTAATAAGCCCTTGTGAAGCCCTTATTTACTATCTTAATAAACATGGCTTACCGGATCCCATAGGGAAAATGACAGCTTCCAGCATTACATCGTCTTGTTAGAATGTGTCATACCTCAAGCAGTAAGAGACTGCACACTGTTCCCCCAACTGAAGTTAATTGCTCTCAACAGTCCTGTGTGGAACAGCCATGGATTTTAGTTACGGTGCTAAAATCATTTTCCTCATACAAACAGAAATCTTCATCTCTTTTCTGTTTCTGAGTAAATAGTACATACCAGCACTATTTTAAAATAACAAACTCTTGATTGAATAATAAAAACTACAGTTAAACACTAAAAAACTCTAAGCCATCTCCGTGGAGATGTTGCCTGTACAACGGCAAAGAGAATGACTGGGGTAGGCGGAGCCTAGGAGGGATCATGTGACCAGCTTTGCTGGGCTCTTTGCCATTTCCTGTTGGGGAAGAGAATATCCCACAAGTAAGGATGACGCCGTGGACCGGACACACCTATGTTGGAGAAATTAGCTGTGAATTCAATCCCCATGTCGTTCTGATTAAGGTGTTCTATGAAGTTGACCGCTGTGGTATTGTCTCCCCCCCAAAGGAAGATCAAATCGTCTATATAGCGGCCATAGAAGACCAGGTTCGCCCCCAAGTCTGCCGAATAGATGTACTTTTCTTCAAATAGTCCCATAAATAGGTTGGCAAAACTTGGGGCGAACCTGGTCCCCATGGCCGTGCCCTTAGTCTGTAAATAAAAATTATCTTGGTATATAAAATAATTATGTTGAAGTATAAATAAAATACTTTCTAAAATGAAATCACATTGTTGATCAGGTAGATAAATGTCTTTCTTGAGAAAATGTTCAATAGCTTGTAAACCTAAAGTATGTGAGATGTTGGAGTATAGCGAACTGACGTCGCATGTTATCCACAATAAATCTTTATCTTCTATGCTAATGTTATTCAGAAGCTGTAGCAAATGGGAGCTGTCCTTGATATATGAGGGCAATGCTATTACATGTTTTTGAAGGTATTGGTCCACGTAATATGACAGATTGTATGTGAGGTTGCCTATTCCAGCAATAATCGGGCGCCCTGGTGGATTGTTTTTATTTTTGTGTATTTTTGGTAAATGGTAATAGTGGGCTATGCTAGGATTTTGTGTTTTAAGAAAATCTTTTTCGTTCTTGTTTAAGATCTTTAAAGAAAAACCTTTATCTATAAGTTTTGTATATGATTGTAGGTACATATTTGTTGGATCTTGGTGTAAAATCTTATAGTAATTGTTGTCCCCCAATATCCTATTTGCCTCTTTAATATAGTCTTCTAAATTTTGAATGATTATTCCGCCGCCTTTATCAGCATCGCGGATAATGATATTGGGATTATTCTGTAAACTGTGAATGGCTCTTTGGTGGCTTAGGTAAGAATAATTTTTCTTTTGTTTTTTAGAATGTAACATTTTGTCGAAATCTTCTAAAACCATATTTTGAAAAAGTTCAATGTAATCTTTTTTCACATTGGTAGGGTTAAAGTTTGATTTATTTTTAACATCGGTATGTATGTATTCATCAAACAGATGGGTAGTGAGATCTTCGGTTTGTGAATATATACATGTTATGTTATTGTTAGATGGCATAGGATCAGTTAGTATAACTTGTATGTTGGGGTTGGCTATTTTACTTGATTTCAATTTTTTGTTGGCAAAATATTTTTGTAGCGTCAATTTTCGTGTGAAATGGTTGAGGTCTACAAAAATATCGAACATTTTGGGTGTATTTGGTGGGCAAAAAGATAAACCCTGCTTTAGAACTCTTTTTTCAGGAATAGATAATTCATGGGATGATAAATTAAAGATCCCTTGATCTAGTCTGGATAGTTTCTTTTCCTTGGTGGCAAGGGCTCTACCTCTGGAGCCTCGCTTTCTATAGTATGGGGTCTTTTGCTTGCTCTTATTATTGGGCTCTCGTTTCTTGTGTTGGGACCTGACCCTAAAAAATGAGCGGAATTATTGCTACTAGTGCTGGGAATTTCGGGGTCTATAGCTGGACTTCTGTGTTCTGAAGACAGAACACTGAACCTGTTAGGATGTTCATAATATTCCTGTTGTCCTTTTGAATGTGTGTTGATATGTTGGATATTAGGATTGTTAATCCTTGGTCCCATATGATGAGATTTCTGAAAGTTGTAACTAGGTGAGTTTTGGTCTGATAACGAGTATCGATCAGCAAAATAATTGGATGGTTCTGAGGATTGGTTTCTGGGATTGTAATGTGTTCTTTCTGGTTGGAGTGTGTGTTGGGGTTCTGGTTTGTAGTGTCGTTGAGTTTGATATGATTGATATGAGGGAAAAGAGGGGGTATGTGAGCCATAGGGTCTGTTATAATTGTTATTTATTTTTTTATATTATTCATATTTTTTCACAATTTTTCACATATTTTTTCTTTTCTCACACCGTTTATACATTTTTTACATATTCCTACGAACACACACATGCAAACCATCATTCCATATGTGACCATCCAATGAACTTTACCAAACAGTCATAGGCGTATACTCACAATTAGGATTTTACCATCATTTAAAAACCTCATTAGAATACCATCATAAGTCCAATACACATAACAAAGATGGATAACCATCCTGAACATTATCATTCAGCAACCTTATTATCACTCCCTTTTGAGAATAGTGCATATATTAAGGTTACATTCAATAATATACTACAGTATCAGAATATGTGAACAGGTTCCATATATATACACAACAAAGTTTATAGTAATATCACATCTAAGGATATACTACAGTTCTCCAGATCATATTCGTATGTTTAGTATACGTACACTAAGTCAATAATCCTCTAAATTATAATCTTGAAGATTTTCATCTATCAAGGTTATTACCATCCCCATCTGGAGAAAATAAGCACATTTCTATATCACATCCAACACTACAATATAGTTCATATACATTAAGTATATCATAGACTCACAGGTATCGGGACTACAAAATTTAAAATAGACTCACAGGCATCGGAACTACAAAATTTAAAATAAAATACAAAAAATTATCTTTATTAACCGTCAGTTCAAAAACAAAACTGAGAAAGGTTTAGGCATTCTGCAGAACGATAAATAGTACCTAATAAAAGATTTTTATGGGTTGCTTGGTTAACATCTTCTTTATAACCAATCAACACGCAGATTTTAGGCCCACCATGTTCTATATTTTATTACACCATGGCCGTCATTTTACATCAATTCTGTGCAATTTACATATCAGTTTACATTTATCACAACTATCTCAAATTGAAGTTCACAAATTGTTGTTATATATCTTTGTATTGCCTTTTGTATGTTTTCCTTTTAATATGCAATACAGATTTTAGGCCTACCATGATCTATATTTTATTACACAATGGCCTTCATTCTACATCAACTCTGTGCAATTTATAGATCAGTTTACATTCATCACAACTATTTCAAATTGAAATTTTCAAATCGTTGTTATATATCTTTGTATTGCCTTTCGTGTGTTTTCCTTTTAATATGCAATGTTGGCAAATCTAGGCCTTTTTTCTGGCTGATCCATACAGCTGTCCCCACTTTAAGCTATCATGACCATCCAATGCTGTCTAAACTCACACTAATTGTAACACCTGTAAGCCTTTGTTCGGCTTTTCAGTTGAATCTTGCAATGTATTTCATTGGTTTAAAACTTTTTGTGACAACTTCCGTTTTAATTATACAAATGTGTATAAAATGTCAAAATTTGTAACATATTTTATTCGCTTTGGTATATGAAGAAACGACCCTTGGAGGTTGAGAAACGCGTTATAATAAAGCCTTTTATAATTCTTTTAACCTTGGAAGTTGTACATTCCTTTTTTAACACAACTAAATTGAGCAAAACATCGAAGTTGCCAAACTAAGATACGCTCACAGCAAACTTTTCAATCCAAAGAAAAAGTCCCAGGAAGGATCCTGTCTGACAGTGTACTAGCCACTGATATAAGTGCTAGCAGGCGAGATTGTACTGGTCACAGCACAGTACCACAGTTATTGGTAAGCGCATTACCTCTCTGCTTTTGTATCATTCCTTTTGAAACAATATTACGCTATGTGGCGCCCTCTCCGTCTCTTTCTCTAAACAGTTACATCTCCGCTCTCTGGGAACAAGAGGAGCTGCCTTCACAGTAACATCGACGATCAAGATTACCACATACAAACGGACTGCAATTATTTTTTCCACAGCCACCAGCCGAGTAAGATATATTCGATAAAGACTGAGTAACTATTTTCGAGAACACTATATGTTTGGGATTATATATTTCCTCTTTTTTTATTTCATGTCTTGTATGTTTATAACAGCGCGCCTTTGTATCCCCTTATGAGATACTATACCATTCTTCTTTTGAAGAGAGCTAACCAAGGCTGCAGCTAAACAGGGGCTATATTCCAACCTATATAGGCCTGAAAATCACCAACAGGTATTTATAAAGATTTCAGATTTTTTCATTTTTTTCGTTATTTAATAATATAACACTATATAGGATCACTGTACTCTATTTGTTTTATATTTGAAGAAACCTTACAATAGAATGTCTTCAGCAGTTCATAGTGTAACAAAATAACCAAAGACCTAAGATTATACTAACTATTGATCTGCTAGCATATTTTATATATTATATAGTGCCATCACGCAAGCCAATATATTTTTTTCTTTAGATTGCATCTAATGAACACCTTCTCTCTTTTTTATTACAAAAAACTGATTATTTGAATGTCACAAAAAGCACTTTTTTTATTTTCATAATGTTTTAAAGGTATATTCCAACACAATTATGAGTGTTTGAAATTATTTTAAAAGTACAAACTCACTTGTTCTTTTAAAAAATATCACAGGGTGATTATATATCTATTGATTACACACTCATATATTTCTTTTTGTAATAACTAACACATCTTAGGGATCATTGCCGATTATTATTACAAGCAATATTTCACAAGGTTTTTCACACAACACCCTTTCCGAATTCACTCAATTTGAAAAATTCACAAGCAATACCACATTTTTATATTTCCCAATTTGAAAAATTCACAAGCAATACTACATTCACATATTTCCCATCAGGTTCCACTAACGCTTTCCCACCTGAGCACAGTCATTTATACACTCATTTCCTTTTTCTTTTTTCTTCTCACCTAATAGCTACACCCATACACGCTGATATAGTTTATCAGTGTTTTAAAACATGCAATCCAAAGAGGAAAGAAGCTCCAAGCGTATGGGGTTTAACCTATCAAAGGACATTTCAGTTGCAGAAGTACTATCTGATACACACGATATAAAACCGATGAGAGATCTCTTCTATCTATTAGAAGAAGAAATTAACAAGGAACATAGGCATTGGTGGGATTTAACAACTTTGGAAAAATATTTAGAAATTAATTACATACCCAGAGGCCTAAGACTACTAAAACATTGTTCTTTCAAAGAGGACCCAGAAATTCTAAAAAGATGGTATGAAGTTTTAAATGAATGCTCCATGAAATTAATTAAAATTTTAATAGACCACAGAAGAAAATTATACAGCCAGAGCAGCAATAACATAGAAAAGATTCAAACTGATCTCAAGGTGTATCAACAAAATCCAGATTACACCAAAATTAATAAAGACATTAATGAAAGAACCGATAGATATCAGGAGAACATAGTCAATATTAAAAACAAAAAACTACAGAGAGATCATGAAGATTATGTTAATAACTGTGTGTATTCTTTTAATCGTCAGAATGACACACAAGAAAATAAGAATAACCATAATACCACCCAGAATGAATGGAAAACTGTCCAATATGGAAAAGGTAAAAAACAAAAAGCTGCGCCAAACAATTATTATCAGAGTCACTCAGATAATCATTACATTCATTCTAATCATTCAGACAACAGGAACATTTTGCAGCACTATGGAACATTACACACTGGCCATAATAATAGGAACTCTTGGACTAACAACAGAAGATATAACAACACGCCTAATCACACATATCAATATACACAACATGCACAACAATACGGTCCTCCACAACACCAATCACGTTCCAATAACAATTATAACAGACCCTATGGCTCACATACCCCCTCTTTTCCCTCATATCAATCATATGAAACTCAACGACACTACAAAACAGAACCCCAACACACACACCAACCAGAAAGAACACATTACAATCCCAGAAACCAATCCTCAGAACCATCCAATTATTTTGCTGATCGATACTCGTTATCAGACCAAAACTCACCTAGTTACAACTTTCAGAAATCTCATCATATGGGACCAAGGATTAACAATCCTAATATCCAACATATCAACACACATTCAAAAGGACAACAGGAATATTATGAACATCCTAACAGGTTCAGTGTTCTGTCTTCAGAACACAGAAGTCCAGCTATAGACCCCGAAATTCCCAGCACTAGTAGCAATAATTCCGCTCATTTTTTAGGGTCAGGTCCCAACACAAGAAACGAGAGCCCAATAATAAGAGCAAGCAAAAGAACCCATACTATAGAAAGCGAGGCTCCCGAGGTAGAGCCCTTGCCACCAAGGAAAAGAAACTATCCAGACTAGATCAAGGGATCTTTAATTTATCATCCCATGAATTATCTATTCCTGAAAAAAGAGTTCTAAAGCAGGGTTTATCTTTTTGCCCACCAAATACACCCAAAATGTTCGATATTTTTGTAGACCTCAACCATTTCACACGAAAATTGACGCTACAAAAATATTTTGCCAACAAAAAATTGAAATCAAGTAAAATAGCCAACCCCAACATACAAGTTATACTAACTGATCCTATGCCATCTAACAATAACATAACATGTATATATTCACAAACCGAAGATCTCACTACCCATCTGTTTGATGAATACATACATACCGATGTTAAAAATAAATCAAACTTTAACCCTACCAATGAGAAAAAAGATTACATTGAACTTTTTCAAAATATGGTTTTAGAAGATTTCGACAAAATGTTACATTCTAAAAAACAAAAGAAAAATTATTCTTACCTAAGCCACCAAAGAGCCATTCACAGTTTACAGAATAATCCCAATATCATTATCCGCGATGCTGATAAAGGCGGCGGAATAATCATTCAAAATTTAGAAGACTATATTAAAGAGGCAAATAGGATATTGGGGGACAACAATTACTATAAGATTTTACACCAAGATCCAACAAATATGTACCTACAATCATATACAAAACTTATAGATAAAGGTTTTTCTTTAAAGATCTTAAACAAGAACGAAAAAGATTTTCTTAAAACACAAAATCCTAGCATAGCCCACTATTACCATTTACCAAAAATACACAAAAATAAAAACAATCCACCAGGGCGCCCGATTATTGCTGGAATAGGCAACCTCACATACAATCTGTCATATTACGTGGACCAATACCTTCAAAAACATGTAATAACATTGCCCTCATATATCAAGGACAGCTCCCATTTGCTACAGCTTCTGAATAACATTAGCATAGAAGATAAAGATTTATTGTGGATAACATGCGACGTCAGTTCGCTATACATCTCACATACTTTAGGTTTACAAGCTATTGAACATTTTCTCAAGAAAGACATTTATCTACCTGATCAACAATGTGATTTCATTTTAGAAAGTATTTTATTTATACTTCAACATAATTATTTTATATACCAAGATAATTTTTATTTACAGACTAAGGGCACGGCCATGGGGACCAGGTTCGCCCCAAGTTTTGCCAACCTATTTATGGGACTATTTGAAGAAAAGTACATCTATTCGGCAGACTTGGGGGCGAACCTGGTCTTCTATGGCCGCTATATAGACGATTTGATCTTCCTTTGGGGGGGAGACAATACCACAGCGGTCAACTTCATAGAACACCTTAATCAGAACGACATGGGGATTGAATTCACAGCTAATATTCAAACATCCAATATTGAATATTTGGATTTGAATCTAAGTATTGACAATAACCAAATTAAATCAAAAACATATTTCAAAGACGTAGACAGCAACAGCTTCCTCAACTACAACAGTAATCACCACAAAAAGTGGATACATAATATCCCCTATAGCCAATTTCGAAGGATCAGACGAAACTGCACAGACCACAACACTTTTTTGGAACAAAGCAAGATCCTATACAACAGGTTTTTAGAAAAAGAATACCCCCGATATTTACTTGACAGGTCTTTAGAAAGAGCATCACTATTAAATAGAAATGATATTCTAATCAACAAAAAGGACAACAGTCAATCACATAATACAATGACGAGAGAGACTCTTTTCATAACACAATTTAATTCCGACTTCCACCAATTAGAACATATATTATACAAACATTGGCACATTATTCAAAGAGATCCCATTTTAAAACACTTAGTAAAAGATAAACCGAAAATAGTGTATAGGAGAGCTCCTACATTAAGAAGCAAACTAGCTCCAAGCAAAAAAGTCAAACATGTTCAGGGCAGAAATAAAAATCATATTCAAACACGAAACAAAGGTTTGTTTGGCCTATATGGGTTGTATAAATGCAGCAAATCGGGTTGTGGGACATGCAAAATTATTAAATCTGGTATAAAGAATTTCAAATCTACAGTTACAGGAGAAAATTTTCAGATTCCTATTTTTTTCAATTGCGAATCCTCCTATACAGTATATCTTATGGAGTGCATATGTGGCCTCCAGTACGTAGGTCGTACATCCAGGAGACTACGTACTAGGTGGGGTGAACACCACCGCAATTGTAAAAATTGTAAGAAAAAGAACATCAAACATAGCATACCCCATCATTGCTTGACAAAACACAATGGAAATCCTTATATTTATAATTACATCCCGATTGATTTCGTTCCAAAAAATAATGATTATAATAGACTAATTAAATTGAGACAACGCGAAACATTTTGGATTTATCGTTTAAGGACACTATATCCACTGGGGCTGAATGCCAATTTGGATCTGGCAGCCTTTAATTGATGGATATTACCACCATAGTAATTCAACCTTTTCTCCAGCTCTCAAACACTCACATACCCTACACTGCAGCCTTTTCTTCTCAATACATTAACACATCCCTCTCCCATTCATGTTTGCATGCTGTCATCATCTAGGAATAGATTAATACATCTATCTATCCCACACTACAGATACATTCACATATCTTATATTACAGACACACTTTATAACAATTTGCACACATTCATCCTACTTGCGTACATTACACATTATGGGCACACAAAAACCAAGCTCGCTCACATGACAAAACACACACAGACCGATTATTTACATACATCTCAATTATTTGTCACATACACTGCTAATACATGATCCAGCCCCACATACAATAAACTGTGGAACACCATTGGGTGACACATATTGTTTTTCAATATTTACATACATATTTACACTTTCAATCAACATTGTGGTTTATTTATTTTTTTATATTATTCATATTTTTTCACAATTTTTCACATATTTTTTCTTTTCTCACACCGTTTATACATTTTTTACATATTCCTATGAACACACACATGCAAACCATCATTCCATATGTGACCATCCAATGAACTTTACCAAACAGTCATAGGCGTATACTCACAATTAGGATTTTACCATCATTTAAAAACCTCATTAGAATACCATCATAAGTCCAATACACATAACAAAGATGGATAACCATCCTGAACATTATCATTCAGCAACCTTATTATCACTCCCTTTTGAGAATAGTGCATATATTAAGGTTACATTCAATAATATACTACAGTATCAGAATATGTGAACAGGTTCCATATATATACACAACAAAGTTTATAGTAATATCACATCTAAGGATATACTACAGTTCTCCAGATCATATTCGTATGTTTAGTATACGTACACTAAATCAATAATCCTCTAAATTATAATCTTGAAGATTTTCATCTATCAAGGTTATTACCATCCCCATCTGGAGAAAATAAGCACATTTCTATATCACATCCAACACTACAATATAGTTCATATACATTAAGTATATCATAGACTCACAGGTATCGGGACTACAAAATTTAAAATAGACTCACAGGCATCGGAACTACAAAATTTAAAATAAAATACAAAAAATTATCTTTCTTAACCGTCAGTTCAAAAACAAAACTGAGAAAGGTTTAGGCATTCTGCAGAACGATAAATAGTACCTAATAAAAGATTTTTATGGGTTGCTTGGTTAACATCTTCTTTATAACCAATCAACACGCAGATTTTAGGCCCACCATGTTCTATATTTTATTACACCATGGCCGTCATTTTACATCAATTCTGTGCAATTTACATATCAGTTTACATTTATCACAACTATCTCAAATTGAAGTTCACAAATTGTTGTTATATATCTTTGTATTGCCTTTTGTATGTTTTCCTTTTAATATGCAATACAGATTTTAGGCCTACCATGATCTATATTTTATTACACAATGGCCTTCATTCTACATCAACTCTATGCAATTTATAGATCAGTTTACATTCATCACAACTATTTCAAATTGAAATTTTCAAATCGTTGTTATATATCTTTGTATTGCCTTTCGTGTGTTTTCCTTTTAATATGCAATGTTGGCAAATCTAGGCCTTTTTTCTGGCTGATCCATACAGCTGTCCCCACTTTAAGCTATCATGACCATCCAATGCTGTCTAAACTCACACTAATTGTAACACCTGTAAGCCTTTGTTCGGCTTTTCAGTTGAATCTTGCAATGTATTTCATTGGTTTAAAACTTTTTGTGACAACTTCCGTTTTAATTATACAAATGAGTATAAAATGTCAAAATTTGTAACATATTTTATTCGCTTTGGTATCTGAAGAAACGACCCTTGGAGGTTGAGAAACGCGTTATAATAAAGCCTTTTATAATTCTTTTAACCTTGGAAGTTGTACATTCCTTTTTTAACACAACTAAATTGAGCAAAACATCGAAGTTGCCAAACTAAGATACGCTCACAGCAAACTTTTCAATCCAAAGAAAAAGTCCCAGGAAGGATCCTGTCTGACAGTGTACTAGCCACTGATATAAGTGCTAGCAGGCGAGATTGTACTGGTCACAGCACAGTACCACAGTTATTGGTAAGCGCATTACCTCTCTGCTTTTGTATCATTCCTTTTGAAACAATATTACGCTATGTGGCGCCCTCTCCGTCTCTTTCTCTAAAGAGTTTTAACTTTCTGACCTCCGTCAGAAATATTTTCATTTCCACCGAGTCTATTAGTGTTCCTAGGAAGGGAACTCTTGTGAGGGGGGGAGAGAGAACTCTTTTTGATGTTCAGCTTCCACCCGTGAGACCTCAGAAAGGCCACTACAATTTCCGTGTGAGACTTGGCTCTTTGGAAAGTCGACGCCTGAATTAAGATGTCGTCTAGATAAGGCGCCACTGCTATGCCCCGCGGTCTTAGCACCGCCAGGAGTGACCCTAGCACCTTTGTGAAAATTCTGGGAGCAGTGGCCAACCCGAAAGGGAGAGCCACAAACTGATAATGCTTGTCCAGAAAGGCGAACCTGAGAAACTGGTGATGATCTTTGTGGATAGGAATGTGTAGATACGCATCCTTTAGATCCACGGTAGTCATATATTGACCCTCCTGGATCATTGGTAAGATTGTCCGAATGGTCTCCATCTTGAATGATGGGACTCTGAGGAATTTGTTTAGAATTTTGAGATCCAGGATTGGTCTGAAAGTTCCTTCTTTTTTGGGAACCACAAACAGGTTTGAATAAAACCCCAGCCCTTGTTCCACAATTGGAACTGGGTGGATAACTCCCATTGTATGTAGGTCTTCTACATAGTGTAAGAACGCCTCTTTCTTTGTCGTGTCTGTAGACAGACGAGAAATATGGAACCTTCCCCTTGGAGGGGAGTCCTTGAATTCTAGAAGATATCCCTGGGATACAATCTCTAAGGCCCAGGGATCGTGTACGTCTCTTGCCCAGGCCTGAGCAAAGGGAGAGAGTCTGCCCCCTACTAGATCCGGTCCCGGATCTGGGGCTACCCCATCATGCTGTCTTGGAGGCAGCTGCAGGCTTCTTGGCCTGTTTACCCTTGTTCCAGCCCTGGTAAGGTTTCCAGGCTGCCCTGGGTTGTGAAGTGTTACCCTCTTGCTTCGCAGCAGGGGAGGATGAAGCGAGACCGCTCCTGAAATTCAGAAAGGAACGAAAATTATTTTGTTTGTTCTTCGTCTTGAAGGACCTTTTCCCCCAGTGATTTCTGAAATAATCTCTTTCAATTCAGGCCCAAAGAGGGTCTTTCCTTTGAAAGGGATGTTCAATAGTTTGGATTTTGATGACACATCGGCCGACCAGGACTTTAGCCATAACGCCCTGCGCGCTAAAATGGCGAAACCTGAATTTTTTGCCGCTAACTTAGCTATTTGGAAAGCGGCATCTGTGATAAAAGAATTAGCCAGCTTAAGAGCCTTAATTCTGTCCATAATGTCCTCATATGAGGTCTCTGTCTGGAGCGCATCTTTCAGCACCTCGAACCAGAAAGCAGCTGCAGTAGTTACAGGAACAATGCACGCAATAGGTTGGAGAAGAAAACCTTGTTGAACAAAAATTTTCTTAAGTAAACCCTCTAATTTTTTATCCATAGGGTCTTTAAAAGCACAACTGTCTTCGATTGGTATAGTTGTGCGTTTAGCAAGTGAAGAAACAGCCCCCTCCACCTTAGGGACCGTCTGCCACGAGTCCTGCATGGGGTTAGATATGGAGAACATTTTCTTAAAAACAGGAGGGGGAACGAAGGGAATACCTGGTTTATCCCACTCCCTAGTAACGATATCCGCAATCCTCTTAGGGCCCGGGAACACATCAGTGTAAACAGGAACTTCTAGGTACTTGTCCATTTTACACAATTTCTCTGGAACCACCATAGGGTCGCAGTCATCCAGAGTAACTAATACCTCCCTGAGCAATAAGCGGAGGTGTTCTAGTTTAAATTTAAAAGCCAACGTATCTGAGTCTGTCTGAGGAGCAACCTTTCCCGAATCTGAAATTTCTCCCTCAGACAGCACATCCCTCGCCCCCATTTCAGAGCGTTGTGAGTGTATATCGGATACGGCTACTAAAGCGTCAGAATGCTCATAATCTGTTCTTAAAACAGAGCTATCACGCTTTGCAGGTAACACGGGCAGTTTAGATAAAAACACTGAGAGGGTATTATCCATAACTGCCGCCAAGTCTTGTAAGGTAAAAGAGTTAGACGCGCTAGAGGTGCTAGGCGTCGCTTGAGCAGGTGTAACTGGTTGTGACACTTGAGGAGAGGTTAACAGGCTAACCTCATTACCTTCTGTCTGAGAATCATCTTGGGCCACATTTTTAAGTGCAACAATATGTTCTTTAAAGTGTATAGACATATCAGTACAAGTGGGACACATTCTGAGAGGGGGTTCCACCATGGCTTCTAAACACATTGAACAAGGATTTTCCTTGGTGTCAGACATGTTTAACAGACTAGTAGTAAGACAAACAGGCTTAGAAATCACTTTAATCAAGTGAAAACACACTTTGCAAAAAAACGTTACTGTGCCTTTAAGAGATAAAAAAGGCACACAATTTTCCAAAACAGTGAAAAATGCAGCAAACTTTTCGAATTTTTACAGTATGTACCAAAAGCATTAGTAAGATTGCACCACTAGCAATAAAAACGATTAACCCCTTAATGCCTAAACCGGATTGATAGTAAGCAACAGACCGGTTAAAACAGATTCAGCACCTTGCCACAGCTCTGCTGTGGCCCTACCTGCCCTTAGGAGTCAGATTTGTGGGGAAAAAGCTTCTTATGGGCCCTCAAACTGTAGCAGGACCCTCCATGTGAAAAAGCCTGAAGATCTAGTCAATATAACCACGCATCTGAGGCGCGAAATTAGGCCCCTCCCACCTTATTCCGGTGCTGTGAGGCCTAAAGAAACACTCCTAAGTGTTTTAATAATAGCCATGTGGGTAACAACCTTTCCCTGAAAGAAACCCAAAGGAACCTTCAAAGTGTCACAAAAAACGATATTTTTAAATAAAAACCGTTTGTCATTAAGTAGTGTCAACCAGCATAAATTAGCCCTGTAATGTAAGATAGCAATTCCATACATAGTCTCTGAATACAGCTTACCCTTCCAGCATTATCACAGTCTTGTCTAGAAATAAATGACTGAACATACCTTATTGCAGCCTAACCTGCAAACCGTTCCCCCCAACTGAAGTTTTCTTGTACTCCTCAGTTCTTTGTGGGAACAGCAGTGGATTTTAGTTACAACATGCTAAAATCATCTTCCTCCCTGCAGAAATCTTCATCTCTTTTCTGCTAGAGAGTAAATAGTACACACCGGTACCATTTAAAATAACAAACTTTTGCTTGTAGAAAATAAAAACTACAATTCTAACACCACATTCACTTTACACTTCTGATTGCTTAGAGCCGGCAAAGAGAATGACTGGGGGTTGGAGCTAGAGGTGGAGCTATATGGACAGCTCTGCTGTGTGCTCTCTTTGCCACTTCCTGTAGGGAAGGAGAATATCCCACAAGTAAAGGATGAACCTGTGGACTGGATACACCTTACAAGAGAAAGGGTAGTAGAAGTGGCCTTCTGACCCTTATGCTTACCAGAGAAAACAACGAACAGGGCAGTAGATTGCCGTAAATCTTTAGTTGCTTGAAGGTAAATTTTTAGAGCACGTACAACATCCAGATTATGTAAAAGACGTTCCTTCTGGGAATAAGGATTGGGTCAAAAAGAAGGACAGATAATTTCCTGATTAATATTGCGATCCGACACTACCTTCGGAAGAAATCCCAGCTTAGTACGAAGAACCGCCTTATCCGCATGAAAAATAATGTAAGGGGAATCACACTGCAGAGCCGAAAAGCTCAGAAACCCTAAAAGCAGAAGAAATAGCAAGAAGAAACAAAACCTTCCAAGATAACGATTTAATATCCACAGAATGCATCGGCTAAAACGGAGCATGTTGCAAAACTTTAAGAACAAGGTTAAGGCTCCAAAGAGGAGCAAAAGATTTAAACACAGGTCTGATTCTGACCAGAGCCTGAACAAAAGATTGGACATTCAGCAAATCTGCCAGATGTTTGTGCAAAAGAATAGACAGTGCAGAAATCTGACCCTTCAGAGTATTGACTGACAAACCCTTCTCCAGGCCCTCCTGAAGAAAAGACAAAATTCTGGGTATCCTTACCCTGCTTCAACAGAAACCCTTAGACTCAGACCAATAAAGGTATTTGCGCCATACTTTATGGTAAATCCTGCGAGAATCAGGTTTATGAGCCTGGAGCATGGTATCAATGACCGTCTCAGAGAAGCCATGCCTAGCCAAAACTAGGCATTTAATCTCCAAGCAGTCAGCTTCAGAGAATCTAGATTTAGATGTAGAAGAGACCCTTAAGTAGAAGGTTCTTCCTCAGAGGTAACCTCCAAGGTGGAAGAGATGAGATCCTCACTAGATCCACGAACCTGATCCTGTGAGGCCATGCAGGAAAATCACAGATGCTTTCTCCTGTTTGATACAAGCAATGACTCGTGGAAGGAGAGCAAATGGAGGAAACAGGTATGCCAGATTGAAGTTCCAAGGAACCACCAGAGCCTCTGTTAGAACGGCCTGAGGATCTCTAGACCTTCCATACTTTGGAAGGTTGGCGTTTTGACGAGACGTCATCAGATCCAACACCAGAACCCCCCACATGAGGGTTATCCGAGAGAACACCTCCAGATGAAGAGCCAATTCCCCGGATGAAAAGTCTGTCTGCTCAGAAAATCCGCCTCCCAGTTGTCCACCCCTGGAATGCGAGTCACCTCCATCATTGCTAAGGAACTCAGAGTTCCCCCTGATAGTTGATGTAACCCACTGAGGTGATGTTGTCCGATTGGAATCTGATAAACCGGACTAAAGATAATTAAGGCCAAGCTGTCAAGGCATTGAAGATTGCTCTCAACTCTAAGATGTTTATGGGAAGACAAGACTCCTCCCGAGTCCACAGGCCCTGAGCTTTTAGTGAGCCTCTAACAGGCTGGCGTCCGTGGTCACAATCACCTAGGAAGGTCTCAGGAAGCAAGTGCCCCCCTGAGACAGATGGTCCTGTCAAATCCCTTGTTAGGGGATCCAGATCTATCCTCTGCGATAGATTTGAATGGTCTCCATTCCATTGACTGAGCATGCATAGTTGCAGAGGTCTCAGATGGAACCGAGCAAAAGGAATTATGTCCATGGAAGCCACCATCAGACCAATCACCTCCATGAATTGAGCCACTGATGGCCTAATAGCAGACTGGAGAGAAAGGCATGAAGCAAGAAGTTTGGATTTTCTGACATCCGTCAGGAAAACCTTCATGGACAGGGAATCTATGATTATCCCTAAGAAACACACCCTTGTAGCTGGAACAAGGGAAGTCTTTTCAGATTTACTTTCCAGCCGTGGGAACGTAGAAAAGACAACAACATCTCATTATGAGATTTTGCTAGTTGAAAAGATGATGCCTGAACCAAGATGTCATCTAGGTAAGGAACCAGTGCAATTCCGTGAGATCTGACCACTCCCAAAGAGCCCCCAGAACCTTTGTGAATATTCTTGGCGCGGTGGCATGGCCAAACGGAAGTGAAACAAACTGGAAATGCTTGTCCAGAAAGGCAAACCTCAGAAACTGGTGATGATCCCTGTGAATGGGAACATGAAGATACGGGTCCTTCAGGTCTATGGTCATCATGAACTGAACCTCTTGAACCAAAGGAAGAATGGAACGAATGGTTTCCATTTCGAAGGAAGGAACCCTGAGAAATTTGTTGAGACACTTTAGGTCTAAAATGGGACGGAAAGTTCCCTCCATTTTGGGAACCACAAAAAGATTTGAATAGAATCCTAGACCCCGTTCCCTTACAGGAACTGGAACAATCACTCCCAGGGAAGATAGGTCCTTTACGCAGTTTAAGAAGGCCTCTCTTGAAAAAGGCCCTCTCTAAGGGCCGAAATGCGTTGACCTATTGGTACTAGGATTTCTGAGGCTTGTATTTCTTCCAGGATCGTCTATAATTTGGTGAGTGTTATTTCAATATACTACTCCTTTTAGATGCCATTTTTGCACATGTAGTTTTTTCCGTTTTTTTTTTTTTCCTTTCCTTTTTTTAAGGCTACCTTTGTTGATCATCATCATTTATTTTTGTTCATACACCGATCACACACAATCAGAACTGTTGTGGGATTTCCAGGATTAAGGTTTAAAGGAACTTTCTTCTTTTCTGCCCACTCATCTTCTGGACACTAGAATTATAACTACCAGGAACATTATTAATCCAGCAATATTTATTTTTATCTTTATTTTTATTTGTCTTTATTTTTATTTTTTCACTCGTACACATTATAAATCACCTAGGTGACCTATATATATATATATATATATATATATATATATATATATATATATATATATTTTAGGGTATTTTTATCCAGTTTGGCGCTCCTATAACTTTAGCTTCCTCTCTCTTTACCTGGTCTGCAGATAATCTGCCCCTGGGAAGACAAGTCTTGAAACCTATTCTGTAACCCTAGGATACTATGTCCACTGCACAAGGGTCTGGAAAACTCGTATTCAAGTCTGACGAAAAAGGGAAAGTCTGCCCCCTTCCTGATCCAGGACAGGACCAGGGGCAATCCCTTCATGCTGATTTAGAATCAGTGGAAAGCTTCTAGTTTGCTTCTCTTTATTCCAAGGCTGACTGGACCTCGATGAGGTCTTCGATTGCTCCGGCTTGGAAGAGGAGAAGGAAGACTTCTGTCCTTTGACATTACGAAAGGAACGAAAATTTGAATTCTGCGACCCTTAGGTCTATTCTTCTTGTCCTGATGTAGGAAAGATCCCTTTCCACTCGTAATCTCAGGAATGATCTCTGCCAGACCAGGACCAAATAAAGTCTTACCCTTATAAAGTAAAGACAAAAGCTTTGACTTGGAAGTTACATCAGCCGACCAAGATTTTAACCACATAGCTCTGCAAACTAGAACCACAAAGCTAGAGATATTGGCTCCCAGCCTAATCACTTTCATGTTGGCATCACAGATTAAAACTTAAATTATGCTTACCTGATCATTTTCTTTTCTTTTGAACAGGGAGAGTCCACAGCTACATTCATTACTTTTGGGAAATACAGAACCTGGCCACCAGGAGGAGGCAAAGACACCCCAGCCAAAGGCTTAAATACCTCCCCCCCTTCCCTCATCCTCAGTCATTCTGCCAAGGGAAAAAGGAACAGTAGGAGAAATATCCGGATGAAAAAAGGTGCCAGAAGAATAAATAAAAAAGAATTGAAGGCCGCCCACAGAAAAAAAACGGGTGAGGAGCTGTGGACTCTTCCCGTTCAGAAGAAAAGAAAATTATCAGGTAAGCATAATTTAAGTTTTTCTTCTTAAAACGGGGAGAGTTAACAGCTGCATTCATTACTTTTGGGAAAACATTAGCTTATGGAGGACACTTCTGATGACACCACAGCCTGACACAACCCGGATTCCCGATAAAAACTACTTCATCATCCAATAGAATAAGATTTGAACAGCCAATAGGATTTTAGCAGCTCTAATTCTTATTGGCCGATTTAAATTTTTCAGCCAATAGGAATGCAAGGGACGCCCATCTTGAATCACGTACCTTGCATTGAAGATTCAGTGTACGGCTGCGTACGGCATGAAGATAGAAGATGCCACCTGGAAGAAGATAGAAGAGGCTGTTTGCATGAAGACTTCTCGCCGTCTGGATGAGGACTTTGCTGCCTGGATGAAGATACAAGAGGCCATCTGGATGAAGACTTCTTGCCGCCTGGATGAGGACTTCCCCGCCTAGATGAAGATCGTTCAAGCGGGACTTCAAAAACTGTAGGTGGATCTTCGGGGGTTAGTGAGTGTTTTTTAAGGGTTTTTTTGGGTGGGTTTTTTTTTTTAGTTTAGGATTTGGGCTTGTAAAAGAGCTAAATGCCCTGGTAAAAGAGTTGTTTAACTTAGGGCAATGCCCTACAAAAGGCCCTTTTAAGGGGTATTGGTAGTTTATTGTAGGCTAGGTTTTTTTTTATTTTAGGTGGGCTTTTTTATTTTGATAGGGCTATTAGATTAGGTGTAATTCTTTTTTATTTTGGATAATTTTGTTTGTTATTTTTCGTAATTTAGTGTTTGTTATTTTTTGTAATTTAGTCTTTTTATTTTTTGTAATTAGATACACCTAGATTACTAGTCTTGCGTTAGGGTTAAAAAGCAGCGTTAAGAGGTCCTAACGCTGCTTTTTCCTAACGCTGGTATTACGAGTCTTGAAATGACAGGCTCACCGCTCACTTTTTTGGCCAGAGTCGTTAACACCGCAAATCCACTTACGTAAATTGCGTATCCTATATTTTCAATGGGACTTGCATAACGCCGGCATTACGAGTCTGCAAAAAAGTGAGCAGTACAGCCTCTCCTGTCAAGACTGGTACCGCATTTAAAAGTCAGTAGTTAAGAGTTTTATGGGCTAACGCCGTAGCATAAAACTCTTAACTAAAGTACTAAAAAGTACACTAACACCCATAAACTACCTATTAACTCCTAAACCGAGGCCCCCCCACATCGCAAACACTAAAAAAAAATATGTAACCCCTAATCTGCCGAACCGGACATCGCCGCCACTATAAAATATTTATTAACCCCTAAACCGCCGCCCTCCCGCATCGCAAACACTAGTTAATTTCATTAACCCCTAATCTGCCATCCCTAACATCGCCGACACCTACCTACATTTATTAACCCCTAATCTGCCGCCCACAACATCGCCGCCACTATATTAAATTTATTAACCCCTAAATCTAAGTCTAACCCTAACACCCCCTAACTTAAATATAATTTAAATAAATCTAAATAAAATAACTACAATTCACTAAATTATTCCTATTTAAAACTAAATACTTACCTATAAAATAAAGCCTAACGGCTAGATTTAGAGTTTGGCGGCCAAAGGGGTGCGTTAGCTACGCATGCTTTTTTCCCCCCGCACCTTTTAAATACAGCTGGTATTTAGAGTTCACAGAATGGCTGGGTTTTCAGTGCGTTAGGCTCCAAAAAGGGAGCGTAGAGCATAATTTAACGCCACTGCAACTCTAAATTCCAGCGGTGCTTACGGACGCGGCCAGCTTCAAAAACGTGCTCGTGCACGATTCCCCCATAGAAAACAATGGGGCCATTTGAGCTGAAAAAAAACCTAACACCTGCAAAAAAGCAGCGTTCAGCTCCTAACGCAGCCCCATTGTTTTCTATGGGGAAACACTTCCTACGTCTGCACCTAAAACTCTAACATGTACCCCGAGTCTAAACACCCCTAACCTTACACTTATTAACCCCTATTCTGCCGCCCCCGCTATCGCTGACACCTGCATATTTTTTTAACCCCTAATCTGCCGCTCCGTACACCGCTGCAACCTACATTATCCCTATGTACCCCTAATCTGCTGCCCCTAACACCGCCGACCCCTATATTATATTTATTAACCCATAATCTGCCCCCCACAACGTCGCCTCCACCTACCTACAATAATTAACCCCTAATCTGCCGACCAAACCGCACCGCTACTATAATAAAGTTATTAACCCCTAATCCGCCTCACTCCCGCCTCAATAACCCTATAATAAATAGTATTAACCCCTAATCTGCCCTCCCTAACATCGCCGACACCTAATTTCAAACATTAACCCCTAATCTGCCGACCGGAGCTCACCGCTATTCTAATAAATTTTTTAACCCCTAAAGCTAAGTCTAACCCTAACCCTAACACCCCCCAAAATTAAATATAATTTAAATCTAACGAAATAAAACATAATTTATGCTTACCTGATAAATTTATTTCTCTTGTAGTGTGTTCAGTCCACGGGTCATCCATTACTTATGGGATATATTCTCCTTCCCAACAGGAAGTTGCAAGAGGATCACCCAAGCAGAGCTGCTATATAGCTCCTCCCCTCACATGTCATATCCAGTCATTCGACCGAAACAAGACGAGAAAGGAGAAACTATAAGGTGCAGTGGTGACTGGAGTTATAATTTTAAAATTTAGAACCTGTCTGAAAAAGACAGGGCGGGCCGTGGACTGAACACACAACAAGAGAAATAAATTTATCAGGTAAGCATAAATTATGTTTTCTCTTGTTAAGTGTGTTCAGTCCACGGGTCATCCATTACTTATGGGATACCAATACCAAAGTTAAGTACACGGATGATGGGAGGGACAAGGCAGGAACATTAAACAGAAGGAACCACTGCCTGTAGAACCTTTCTCCCAAAACCAGCCTCCGAAGAAGCGAAAGTGTCAAATTTGTAAAATTTGGAAAAAGTATGAAGTGAAGACCAAGTTGCAGCCTTGCAAATCTGTTCAACAGAGGCCTCATTCTTAAAGGCCCAGGTGGAAGCCACAGCTCTGGTGGAATGAGCTGTAATTCTTTCAGGAGGCTGCTGTCCAGCAGTCTCATAGGCTAAACGTATTATGCTACGAAGCCAAAAAGAGAGAGAGGTAGCCGAAGCCTTTTGACCTCTCCTCTGTCCAGAGTAAACGACAAACAGAGAAGAAGTTTGTCTAAAACCTTTAGTTGCCTGTAAGTAGAACTTCAGAGCACGGACCACGTCTAGATTATGCAAAAGACGTTCCTTCTTTGAAGAAGGATTAGGACATAATGATGGAACAACAATCTCTTGATTGATATTCCTGTTAGAAACAACCTTAGGTAAAAACCCAGGTTTAGTACGCAGAACTACCTTGTCTGAATGAAAGATCAGATAAGGAGAATCACAATGTAAGGCAGATAACTCAGAGACTCTTCGAGCCGAGGAAATAGCCATCAAAAACAAAACTTTCCAAGATAAAAGCTTAATATCAATGGAATGAAGGGGTTCAAACGGAACACCCTGAAGAACTTTAAGAACCAAGTTTAAGCTCCACGGAGGAGCAACAGCTTTAAACACAGGCTTAATTCTAGCCAAAGCCTGACAAAAGGCCTGGACGTCTGGATGCTCTGCCAGACGCTTGTGTAAAAGAATAGACAGAGCTGAAATCTGTCCCTTTAGCGAACTAGCGGATAAACCCTTTTCTAAACCCTCTTGTAGAAAAGCTAATATCCTAGGAATCCTAACCTTACTCCATGAGTAACTCTTGGATTCGCACCAATATAAATATTTACGCCATATCTTATGGTAAATTTTTCTTGTCACAGGTTTCCGAGCCTGTATTAATGTATCAATAACCGAATCCGAAAACCCACGCTTTGATAGAATCAAGCGTTCAATTTCCAGGCAGTCAGCCTCAGAGAAATTAGGTTTGGATGGTTGAAAGGACCCTGAATTAGAAGGTCCTGCCTCAGAGGAAGAGACCATGGTGGACAGGACGACATGTCCACTAGGTCTGCATACCAGGTCCTGCGTGGCCACGCAGGCGCTATTAGAATTACTGATGCCCTCTCCTGTTTGATCCTGGCAATCAGCCGAGGTAGCAACGGAAATGGTGGAAACACATAAGCTATGTTGAAAACCCAAGGGGCTGCTAATGCATCTACCAGCACCGCTCCCGGGTCCCTGGACCTGGATCCGTAACAAGGAAGCTTCGCGTTCTGGCGAGATGCCATGAGATCCAGATCCGGTTTGCCCCAACGACGAATCAGTTGAGCAAATACCTCCGGGTGAAGTTCCCACTCTCCCGGATGAAAAGTCTGGCGACTTAGGAAATCCGCCTCCCAGTTCTCTACGCCTGGGATGTGAATCGCTGACAGGTGGCAAGAGTGAGACTCTGCCCAGCGAATTATCTTCGAGACTTCCAACATCGCTAGGGAACTCCTGGTTCCCCCCTGATGATTGATGTAAGCCACAGTCGTGATATTGTCAGACTGAAATCTGATGAACCTCAGCTTTGCTAACTGAGGCCAAGCTAGAAGAGCATTGAATATTGCCCTTAATTCTAGAATGTTTATTGGGAGGAGTTTCTCCTCCTGAGTCCACGATCCCTGAGCCTTCAGGGAATTCCAGACTGCTCCCCAGCCTAGAAGGTTGGCATCCGTTGTTACAATCGTCCAATCTGGCCTGCGAAAGGTCATTCCTTTGGACAGATAAACCAGTGACAACCACCAAAGAAGCGAATCTCTGGTCTCCTGGTCCAGATTTAGCAAAGGGGACAGATCTGAGTAATCCCCGTTCCATTGACTGAGCATGCATAGTTGCAGCGGTCTGAGATGCAGGCGCGCAAATGGCACTATGTCCATTGCCGCGACCATTAAGCCGATTACCTCCATGCACTGAGCTACTGATGGGCTTGGAATGGAATGAAGGACACAGCAAGCATTGAGAATCTTTGATAACCTGGACTCCGTCAGGTAAATCATCATCTCTACAGAATCTATAAGAGTCCCTAGAAAAGGAACCCTTGTGAGTGATAACAGAGAACTCTTTTCCACGTTCACTTTCCACCCATGCGACCTCAGAAATGCTAGAACTATCTCTGTATGAGACTTTGCATTCTGAAAACTTGACACTTGTATCAGAATGTCGTCTAGGTACGGAGCCACCGCTATGCCTCGTGGTCTTAGTACCGCCAGAAGTGAGCCCAGAACCTTCGTAAAAATTCTCGGGGCCGTGGCTAACCCGAAGGGAAGAGCCACAAATTGGTAATGCCTGTCTAGAAAGGCAAACCTCAGGTACCGATAATGATCTTTGTGAATCGGTATATGAAGGTAAGCATCCTTTAAGTCCACCGTGGTCATATATTGACCCTCTTGGATCATGGGTAGGATGGTTCGAATGGTTTCCATCTTGAACGATTGTACCCTTAGGAATTTGTTTAGGATCTTTAAGTCCAAGATTGGTCTGTAGGTTCCCTCTTTTTTGGGAACCACAAATAGATTTGAGTAAAATCCTTGTCCCTGTTCCGATCGCGGAACTGAGTGGATCACCCCCATGATTAAGAGGTCTTGTACACATTGTAGAAATGCCTCTCTCTTTACTAGGTTTGTCGATAACCTCGAAAGATGGAACCTCCCTTGTGGAGGAGAGGATTTGAAATCCAGAAGGTATCCCTGAGATATAATCTTTAACGTCCAGGGATCCTGCACATCTCTTGCCCAAGCCTGGGCAAAGAGAGAAAGTCTGCCCCCCACTAAATCCGTCTCTGGATAGGGGGCCCTGACTTCATGCTGTCTTAGGGGCGGGAGTAGGCTTTCTGGCCTGCTTGCCCTTGTTCCATGACTGGTTGCCTTTCCAACCTTGTCTGTAACGAGCAGTAGTTCCTTCCTGTTTTGGAGCGGAGGAAGTCGATGCTGCTCCTGCCTTGAAGTTAAGAAAGGCACGAAAATTAGACTGTTTGGCCTTTGGTTTGGCCCTGTCCTGAGGAAGGGCGTGGCCCTTACCTCCCGTAATGTCAGCAATAATTTCCTTCAAGCCGGGCCCGAATAAGGTCTGCCCTTTGAAAGGAATGTTAAGTAGTTTAGACTTGGAAGTTACATCCGCTGACCAGGATTTAAGCCAGAGCGCTCTGCGCGCCTGTATGGCGAATCCGGAATTTTTAGCCGTAAGTTTGGTTAGATGTACTACGGCATCTGAAACAAATGCATTAGCTTGCTTAAGGGTTCTAACTTTGCTCAAGGTCTCATCCAACGGCTCTGTGCGAATCGCCTCTTCCAGAGACTCAAACCAGAATGCCGCTGCAGCCGTGACAGGCGCAATGCATGCAAGAGGCTGCAGAATAAAACCCTGTTGAACAAACATTTTCTTAAGATAACCCTCTAATTTTTTATCCATTGGATCTGAGAAAGCACAACTATCCTCCACCGGGATAGTGGTACGCTTGGCTAACGTAGAAACTGCTCCCTCCACCTTAGGGACCGTCTGCCATAAGTCTCGTGTGGTGGCGTCTATAGGGAACATTTTTCTAAATATCGGGGGAGGGGAAAAAGGCACACCGGGTTTATCCCACTCCTTACTTATAATTTCTGTAAGTCTTTTTGGTATAGGAAAAACGTCAGTACACACCGGTACCGCATAGTATCTATCCAACCTACACAATTTCTCTGGAATTGCCACCGTGTCGCAATCATTCAGAGCCGCTAATACCTCCCCTAGTAACACACGGAGGTTCTCAAGCTTAAATTTAAAATTTGAAATTTCTGAATCCGGTCTCCCCGGATCAGAACCGTCACCGACAGAATGAAGCTCACCGTCCTCATGTTCTGCAAATTGTGACGCAGTATCAGACATGGCTCTCGTGTCATCAGCGCGCTCTGTCCTTAACCCAGAGCTATCGCGTTTGCCCCTTAATTCGGGCATATTATATAATACTTCTTTCATAACATTAGCCATATCATGTAAAGTGATTTGTAAGGGCCTAGATGTACTAGGTGTCTCAATCCTACGCATCTCCCGAGCGGGAGACGCAGGTACTGACACGTGAGGAGAGTTAGACGGCATAACTTCCCCCTCGTTGTCTGGTGATAGCTTCTTTATCGGTACAGATTGACTTTTATTCAAAGCAATATCAATAAAATTGGTACACATCGTTCTATTGGGCTTTTGAACATGATGAACAAACAGTTTCCTCTGAATCAGACATGTTTAAAACAGACTTAGCAATGAAAACTAACAAGCTTGGAAATCACTTTCAATAAGTTTTACAAGCAATATAAAAAAACGCTGCAGCGCTTCAATAATACAGATATAATTAAACAATTCTTAACAAGAAGTGTATTATTAGCAGAGGATTGCACCCATTAGCAAAAGGATGATTAACCCCTCAATACCCAAAACGGATAAAACAGATATCAATTAAGATTTAACGCTGTCACAGATCTGCTGTGACTGATTACCTCCCTCACAAATGAAATTTGCAGACCCCTGAGCTCTCTAGAGACGTCCTGGATCAAGGACGAAGAAGCAGAAAGACTATGCAATAATTTTAACTGCGCAACAAGGCGCTAAAACAAGGGCCCTCCCACTCCAATCACAACAGTGGGAGCCCTGATATAACGGTTTCCATGCAGAAAAATATGTTAGCCATGTGGAATCATGCCCAAAGCGATTTATCACCAAAGTACCTCACAAAAACGAATAACATGCCAGTAAACGTTTTATTAAAAAACAACATTTTTCAATGTCATGCAAAGCTATCACTAAGCCTGCTACCAGGCTACCACTGCAGAGAAGGCTTAAGTATTATTTCAGTGTTAACAGTATTTTCTCAGTCAAATTCTAGTCCCTAGAATATAACTCGACTGCGCATACATTTATCAGCCTGATACCAGTTGCTACTACTGCATTTAAGGCTGTACTTACATCATACGGTAACAGCAGTATTTTCTTAGTCAATTCCATTCCCAGAAAATAAAGTACTGCACATATCTCATTTGCGGAGGAACCCCGCATGCTATTCCTGGTTTCTGAAGTTACCCCACTCTTCAGAATGTCAAGAACAGCCAGTGGATCTTAGTTACGCCTGCTAAGATCATAGATAAAAAACGCAGGCAGTTTCTTCTTCCAAATACTGCCTGAGATAGAAAAACAGCACACTCCGGTGCCATTTAAAATAACAAACTTTTGATTGAAGAATAGTTAAGTAAAAACTCCAGCTCCTCTCGCGACCTCCTTCTTTGTTGAGGGTTGCAAGAGAATGACTGGATATGACATGTGAGGGGAGGAGCTATATAGCAGCTCTGCTTGGGTGATCCTCTTGCAACTTCCTGTTGGGAAGGAGAATATATCCCATAAGTAATGGATGACCCGTGGACTGAACACACTTAACAAGAGAAATTAACTATTATTAAATAACTTATTCCTATTTAAAGCTAAATACTTACCTGTAAAATAAACCCTAATATAGCTACAATATAAATTATAATTATATTGTTGCTATTTTAGGATTCATATTTATTTTACAGGAAACTTTGTAATTATATTAACCAGGTACAATAGCTATTAAATAGTTAATAACTATTTATTATTTACCTAGTTAAAATAATTACAAAATTACCTGGAAAATAAATCCTAACCTAAGTTACAATTAAACCTAACACTACACTATCAATAAATTAATTAAATAAAATACCTACAATTATCTACAATTAAACCTAACACTACACTATCAATAAATTAATTAAATACAATACCTACAAATAACTACAATTAAATAAACTAACTAAAGTACAAAAAATAAAAAAGAACTAAGTTACAAAAAAAAAAAAATATTTACAAACATTAGAAAAATATTACAACAATTTTAAACTAATTACACCTACTCTAAGCCCCCTAATAAAATAACAAAGCCCCCCAAAATAAAAAAAATGCCGTACCCTATTCTAAAATTAAAAAAGTTCAACGCTCTTTTACCTTACCAGCCCTTAAAAGGACCTTTTGTGGGGCATGCCCCAAATAATTCAGCTCTTTTGCCTGTAAAAAAAAACATACAATACCCCCCCAACATTACAACCCACCACCCACATACCCCTAATCTAACCCAAACCCCCCCTTAAATAAACCTAACACTAAGCCCCTGAAGATCTCCTTACCTTGTCTTCACCTCACCGGGTTCACCGATCGGTCCAGAAGAGGGTCCTAAGTCTTGCTCCAAGCGGCGGATGAAGAACTCCATCATCGGGCTGAAGTCAGAAGTCCATCATCGGGATGAAGTCTTCTATCAAGCCGCATCTTCAATCTTCTTTCTTCCAGAGCGGAGCGGAGCCATCTTCTTCCCAGCCAACGCGGATCCAACCTCTTCAAGCGACGCCTACTCGCCGAATGACGGTTCCTTTAAATGATGTCATCCAAGATGGCGTCCCTCGAATTCCGATTGGCTGATAGGATTCTATCAGCCAAATGGAATTAAGGTAGGAAAATTCTGATTGGCTGATCCAATCAGCCAATCAGATTGAGCTCGCATTCTATTGGCTGATCGGAACAGCCAATAGAATGCAAGCTCAATCTGATTGGCTGATTGGATCAGCCAATCGGATTGAACTTGAATCTGATTGGCTGATTCCATCAGCCAATCAGAATATTCCTACCTTAATTCCGATTGGCTGATAGAATCCTATCAGCCAATCGGAATTCGAGGGACGCCATCTTGGATGACGTCATTTAAAGGAACCGTCATTCGGGGAGTAGGCGTCGCTTGAAGAGGTTGGATCCGCGTCGGCTGGGAAGAAGATGGCTCCGCTTCGCTCCGGAAGAAAGAAGATTGAAAATGCGGCTTGATAGAAGACTTCATCCCGATGATGGACTTCCAACTTCAGCCCGATGATGGAGTTCTTCAGCCGCCGCTTGGATCAAGACTTCGGACCCTCTTCTGGACCGATCGGTGAACCCGGTGAGGTGAAGACAAGGTAGGGAGATCTTCAGGGGCTTAGTGTTAGGTTTATTTAAGGGGGGTTTGGGTTAGATTAGGGGTATGTGGGTGGTGGGTTGTAATGTTGGGGGGGGGTATTGTATGTTTTTTTTTTACAGGCAAAAGAGCTGAATTCTTTGGGGCATGCCCCGCAAAGGGCCCTTTTCAGGGCTGGTAAGGTAAAAGAGCTTTGAACTTTTTAAATTTAGAATAGGGTAGGGCATTTTTTTATTTTGGGGGGCTTTGTTATTTTATTAGGGGGCTTAGAGTAGGTGTAATTAGTTTAAAATTGTTGTAATATTTTTCTTATGTTTGTAAATATTTTTTATTTTTTGTAACTTAGTTCTTTTTTATTTTTTGTACTTTAGTTAGTTTATTTCATTGTATTTATTTGTAGGTATTGTATTTAATTAATTTATTGATAGTGTAGTGTTAGGTTTAATTGTAGATAATTGTAGGTATTGTATTTAATTAATTTATTGATAGTGTAGTGTTAGGTTTAATTGTAGATAATTGCAGGTATTGTATTTAATTAATTTATTGATAGTGTAGTGTTAGGTTTAATTGTAACTTAGGTTAGGATTTATTTTACAGGTAATTTTGTAATTATTTTAACTAGGTAACTATTAAATAGTTATTAACTATTTAATAGCTATTGTACCTGATTAATATAATTACAAAGTTGCCTGTAAGATAAATATTAATCCTAAAATAGCTACAATATAATTATAATTTATATTGTAGCTATTTTAGGGTTTATTTTACAGGTAAGTATTTAGCTTTAAATAGGAATAATTTATTTAATAAGAGTTAATTTATTTAGTTAGATTTAAATTATATTTACCTTAGGGGGGTGTTAGGGTTAGGGTTAGAATTAGCTTTAGGGGTTAAAAAATTTATTAGAATAGCGGTGAGCTCCGGTCGGCAGATTAGGGGTTAATGTTTGAAGTTAGGTGTCGGCGATGTTAGGGAGGGCAGATTAGGGGTTAATACTATTTATTATAGGGTTATTGAGGCGGGAGTGAGGCGGATTAGGGGTTAATAACTTTATTATAGTAGCGGTGCGGTCCGCTCGGCAGATTAGGGGTTAATAAGTGTAGGTAGGTGGCGGCGACGTTGGGGGGGGCAGATTAGGGGTTAATAAATATAATATAGGGGTCGGCGGTATTAGGGGCAGCAGATTAGGGGTACATAGGGATAATTTAGCTGGCGGCGGTGTACGGAGCGGCAGATTAGGGGTTAAAAAATTTAATAGAGTGGCGGCGATGTGGGGGGGACCTCGGTTTAGGGGTACATAGGTAGTTTATGGGTGTTAGTGTACTTTAGAGCACAGTAGTTAAGAGCTTTATAAACTGGCGTTAGCCCAGAAAGCTCTTAACTCCTGTTTTTTTTATGCGGCTGGAGTTTTGTCGTTAGATTTCTAACGCTCACTTCAGCCACGACACTAAATACCGGCGTTAGAAAGATCCCATTGAAAAGATAGGATACGCAATTGACGTAAGGGGATCTGCGGTATGGAAAAGTCGCGGC
>NW_026510905.1:7500-21065 GCF_027579735.1 Bombina bombina
TGGATGAAGGAAGGGACACTGAAGTAGAAGGTCCTTCCTCAGAGGTAGTCTCCAAGGCGGAAGAGATGACATTTCCACTAGGTCTGTATACCAGATCCTGCGAGGCCACGCCGGTGCTATGAGAATCACCGACGCCCTCTCCTGCTTGACCCGAGCAATGACTCGTGGAAGGAGAGCGAACGGAGGAAACAGGTATGCTAGACTGAAATTCAAAGGGACCGCCAGAGCATCTATCAGGGCGGCCTGTGGATCCCTTGACCTCGAACCATACCTCAGGAGTTAAGCATTCTGCTGAGATGCCATAAGATCCAGTTCCGGCAACCCCCATTTCAGGGTCAAGCTAGAAAAAAAACTTCCGGATGGAGTCCCCACTCCCCGGGATTTAAAGTCTGTCTGCTCAGAAAATCCTCAGAAATGTAGATCGCAGATAGACAGCAGTTGTGGGTCTCCACCCACTGAATAATTCGAGCCACCTCTTTCATGGCCAAGAAACAGAGTTCCTCCCTGGTGGTTGATGTAAGCAACGAAGTTATGTTGTCCGAATGAAACCTGATAAACCGGGCTAAAGCTAATTGAGGCGAGGCCAGGTCAGGCCAGAAGAGCACTGAAGATCGCTCTCAGCTCTAGGATGTTTATGGGGAGATCTGACTCCTCCAGAGTCCATAGACCCTGAGCCTTTAACGAGTCCCAGACTGCTCCCCAGCCCAGCAGGCTGGCATCCGTGGTCACAATCACCCAGGAAGGTCTGCGGAAGCAAGTTCCCTGGGAGAGGTGTTCCTGAGACAGCCACCACAGAAGAGAGAGTCTCTTGTCCCCTGTTCCAGATCTATTCATTGACAGATCCGCACAGTCCCCGTTCCATAGGTCACAATCACCCAGGAAGGTCTGCGGAAGCAAGTTCCCTGGGAGAGGTGTTCCTGAGACAGCCACCACAGAAGAGAGTCTCTTGTCGCCTGTTCCAGATCTATTCATTGACAGATCCGCACAGTCCCCGTTCCATTGTCTTAGCATGCATAACTGCAGAGCTCTGAGATGGAACCGAGCGAACAGGAGGATGTCCATGGAAGCTACCATCAGACCAATTATCTCCATACATTGAGCCACTGACGGCCATTGAGAGGACTGAACGGCAAGGCAAGAATCGAAAATCTTGGATTTTCTGACCTCTGTCAGAAATATCTTCACTGATAGGGAATCTATTATGGTCCCTAAAATCACCATCCTTGTAGCTGGAACCAGAGAACTTTTTCCCCAGGTTCAACTTCCATCCATGGGGGCAAAGAAAAGACAAGATCTCTGTATGAGCGTTTGCTTGTTGAAGACGGCGCCTGAACCAGAATGTCATCCAGATGGGGCATTGCAGTGGCGCCCTGAGACCGGATCACTGCCAAAAGAGCTACCAGAACCTTTAAGAAAAAATTGTGGGAGCTGTGGCAAGGCCAAACGGCAGAGCCACAAACTGAAAGTGTTTGTCTAGAAAGGCGAATCTCAGAAATTTGTGATGATCCTTGTGAATGGGAACATGAAGGTACGAATCCTTTAGGTCTATGGTTGACATGAACTGACCCTGTTGGACCAAGGGAAGAATGGATAGTATAGTTTCCATCTTGAAGGACGGTACTCTGAGGAACTTTAGACATTTCAGGTCTAAAACTGGTCTAAAAGTTCCCTCTTATTTGGGAACCACGAACAGATTGGAGTACAAACCCAGACCCTGTTCCTGCCTTGGAACTGGAACTATCACTACCAGGGCGGAAAGATCCTGAACACAATTTAAGAACGCCTCTTTTTATCTAGTCTACAGATAATCTTGAGAGGAGGAACCTGCCCCTGGAAGGAAAAAGTCTTGAATTCTAACTTGTACCCCCTGGTATCTGGGACCATCCTGTATCCAGGCTTTAGCGAATTGAGAATGTCTGCCCCCTACTGTATCCGCTCCTGGATCGGGGGCAGACCCTTCATGCTGACTTGGAATCAGCTGCAGGTTTCTTAGATTGCTTCCCCTTAATCCAAGAAGGCTTTGACTATTCCTGTTGGAAGAGGGAGGGGGAAGGATTACTTTTGAAGTTTCGAAAGGAACGAAAATTACTCTGATGTCCTTTCTGCTTATTCCTCTTATCCTATGGGAGAAAGGATCCATTTCCACCTGTAATATCTGAAATTATTCCAGCCAAGCCAGGCCCAAACAAGGTCTTACCCTTGTAGGGGATCGCCAAAAGCTTGGACTTAGATGAAACATCCACAGACCAGGATTTCAACCACAAGGCTCTGCGAGCTAGAACAGCAAAACCAGACATTTTTGCTCCCAACTTAATGACTTGTAGGAGAGCATCCGTGATAAAGGAATTGGCTAACTTAAGAGTCTTAATCCTGTCCTGAATCTCCTCAAGGAGTATCTGTCTAAATGGAATCAGACAACGCATCAAACCAATAGGCTGCCGCACTGGTGACAGTGGCAATACACACCGCAGGTTGCCTTTGGAGACCCTGGTGAACATACATCTTCTTTAGCAAGGCCTCCAACTTCTTATCCATTGAATCCTTAAAACAGAATAGTGGTTCTCTTGGCCAAAGTGGAGATCGCTCATTCCACCTTAGGAACCGTCTGTAATGACTCCTTAATGGAGTCAGCTATAGGAAACATTTTCTTGAAAATTGGAGATGAAGAAAAAAGGAATTCCAGGTCTCTCCCACTACCGTGCAATAATCTCTGTAGCACGGTTTGGTACAGGAAATACCTCCACCGGAGTGAACATCAAAGGAATGTTTAGTTTACTAGACTTCTTAGGGTTGACTACGACAGTCATATCGGAGTCGTCGAAGGTAGCCAAAACCTCCTTAAGTAACAGACGGAGGTGTTCCAGCTTAAACCTGAAGGATACAACATCAGCATCAGAAGAAGGAATTATACTGTCTGAGATTTCACCCTCAGGCGCTACCGAAGTGTCCTCCTCAGACTTTTGAGAAGGAGCACCTTGGTTAGCCACAACCGGATCAGTAACCTTACCAACTGACTCTTTAAATTTCCTCTTGCGCTTTCCCTGAAGCATGGGAAAAGCAGACAGCGCCTCAGATACCACAGAGGATACCTGGGCAGCAATGTCTTGCAAAGAAACTCCTACCGGAGCGTGAGGAAACGCAGGGCACTGCATGTGTAGACTAAAATGATTAGGAAGCTTGAGGAGAAAGCTGCGGCATATCTGATACAGGAGACACCTGAACAGCATCTGCCTTGGCTAATGATGGCTCCGGATCCAAAAGTCTATCCCTGTAACAGTTCTTTCAATAAATGAAGAACAAAAAAGGTACTGGTGGTTCCACCTGGGAGACAAAACACAGTCTACATGCAACATTTTGCAAGGCCTCTTGATCCATCTCTACAAACAAGAAGGCCAAAAAAGAGGCCATCAAAAATGGGGAGGGGGGGGAATGTTTATTTCACTTTCATATATTGGTCCTAGAAAAAAAAACAAAAAACACAACTATACTGCTCCTTATTATAATATTTTCTTAGCTAAAACTGAGCAGTAATTCTGCTACAATCCCCAGGCAACCCTCTACACCTCTGCTATGTCGCTGAGGTGCCTACCTGTCCGGCTGACTAAGATCAATACTAGAACACAACGATCCGGCTTTACTCCGGAATTGTGACTAGTCAGCTGAGTGATCTCTTCTAAAGCAGAGCAGCCAAATATAACCAGCGTCACAACTCTGGAACTCACAGGAAGTTATTCCAGAAAGCGCACCTTAAACTGTCTGCCGCCTCTGTAAGAGAACTGCCTCTCCTGTAATCGGGGGCGGTCCAGGGGGGCCATTAAGACAGAAGAAAAACTTTTAGAAAAAGCATGGCCGTATTGAACATATATATTAATAATGGCAACACTATCTTACATAGTCCTTGACCGGGTCTAAACCGGAGCTTAGGACACCGACAGCCACCAATAGAGAGTAACTAACACCTCCCCATCGTCCACAGTGCCTGCTTATCTGCCCATATAATTAACCCTCAATAGCGTCAATGAATACCACGTCCCCATACAGCATTAAACTGCTGAAGTGCCAAATTTTCCCTCTTCTAAAAGAAAATATCTTCTTGGCACTTACCTGAATGTCAGTCTGTCCAGCAGAAGGACAGCTCACCTGGTTTGAGAGGATGCCATTCCTCACATGGATCTGTGGAAAAAGAAAGAACAGAGTAAGCTTACTCAGGCTTTCTAAATAGGGCAGCAAAACTGTTTGAGAAAGCGCAGCGAGGATTGTACCTTACAAGTTCCCAATTAGGGTTACTTAACGCCACCACTGCCCTACTGAAGAGACTGACGTGCACTACGGCTATACCCAAGATCAGAGCAAACCTACTCTGCTTTAAAATAAAATCTAAAATCTTGATTGAATAAAAAAAAAACTTCTTTTAAGACACTGAAAACTTCACCTCCTCCTTGCATCGCAGGCAGAGAGAATGACTGGGGTTTGTGGGAAGGGAAGTGATACTTAACCACTTTGCTGTGGTGCTCTTTGCCTCCTCCTGCTGGCCTGGCCAGGAGTGATATTACTAACAGAAATTGATGATGATCCGTGGACTCACCGTGTCTTAAGAAAGAGCTACGCGTTTCTGTATCTAAGCTTGCAATCTCCTACAAATAAACTTCAGCCTGAGAAAACAGGTTTAAATATGGCAGTCACACCACAAAGGTAGCTCAATATTTCAGTATAATCCTATGTGGTGCTCAATATTATTCTCAGAGAGATAAAACATTGATGAGGATCATCAAGAGACCAAATACATTGACAAGAGCAGTGCGTTTATCATATATATATCACTTACCAAGGTTGTGTCGTTTACTTTTAGCGTGTTCGTGGATATGTTTCTTTGTGAAACAGCCGAAGAACACACAGTAGAGGCAAGAGTGAAGTCTGTTCAGGTGGGCACCACACATATGACAGATGCACGACTTGGCCTGTGGGGGATACAGTTTTACTAATTATCTCAGGATACCAGAAAACAAAAACAAAAATTGTATCATTAATACAACATATCTGGAAAGAAACAATTATTAAAATCTAGAAAAAAGAATATAACGTATATCGTGGATGTCCAACCCTTGAGCATCAGCTGGCTGAGCATCATGGGAAATTTAGTTCCAAAACCTCTGGAGCACCAAGGTTGGACACCCATGACGTATATGGTCACTGAGCACAAGATCCTGATAACGATAAGAAACTGAGAATGTTACAATGAATTTAACAAAGAAACAAAACAAAAGCCTTGTCCCCTGCATTATCTATTCAGTAGCTGTACAAGGTTACAGCAGAGCACTAACTGAACATCTCCACCACTGGTTTTCACCAAGTTACCAATTTCTAATCAAAAGCTTCTTGTTCAGCTAGTCCAGGTTCACCCTGATTGTACTTGGAGGTCACCACGTAACGCCAACAGCTAAACACCTACGCAGAAGTGAAAAAGTGGAACGATGTATGGCAAATCCCCATCAACACGAGGATCCTAAATAAACCTGCAGTAACATACATAGTAACATAGTAGATAAGGTTGAAAAAAGACCGGAGTCCATTGAGTTCAACCTATACAAATCTAAAATACTTACAAAAAGCTCCAGTTAAGCTTAAATAATCCCACTAAAAGGTGACCCATTTAATACTAGTAATCATATCCATGAATTTTGTTAATATACAGAAATGTATCCAGACTATTTTTAAATGTATCTAGGGCATTGGCATTCACGACCTCCTTTGGTACCGAGTTCCACAATTTTATTGCTCTTATAGTGAAAAAACGTTTGTTGCAGGAGATTAAATCTCCTTTCCTCCAACCTTCAATTGTGACCTCTTGTCACAAACAATTTTATTGGAATAAATAGAGCTTCTGCCATCTCTGTATATGGGCTTTCAATATATTTATATAAAGTAATCATGTCACCTCTCAAGCGCCTCTTTTCTAAGGAAAACAGACCCAGTTTGGCTAGCCTCTCCTCATAGGTTAAATTCTCCAATCCCCTTATTAGCTTTGTGGCCCTTCTCTGAACTTCTAGTTCTGCAATATCTTTTTTTGCGATTGGTCCCCAGAACTGCACTCCATACTCAAGCTGAGGTCTTACCAGGGCTTTATATAGTGACAGAATTATGCTTTCCTCCCTTGAATCAATGACTCTTAATACATGCTAGTATCTCATTAGCTTTTGAAGCCACTGCCCTGCATTGTGCACCCATCTTTAGCTTATTATCTATTACTACCCCCAAATCCCTTTCCTCCTCTGTTTGGCTAAGTCTTGTCCCATTTAAAAAAAAATACGTTGCCTGCTTATTTTTACTTCCAAAATGTAGAACCTTGCATTTTCCTGCATTAAATCTCATTTTCCATTTACTTGCCTATACTTCTAATTTTTGCAGATCCCTTTGTAATGACCTTACTTAACTTAGTATCATCTGCAAAAAAACAGAATTTATGTTTACCTGATAAATTACTTTCTCCAACGGTGTGTCCGGTCCACGGCGTCATCCTTACTTGTGGGATATTCTCTTCCCCAACAGGAAATGGCAAAGAGCCCAGCAAAGCTGGTCACATGATCCCTCCTAGGCTCCGCCTACCCCAGTCATTCGACCGACGTTAAGGAGGAATATTTGCATAGGAGAAACCATATGATACCGTGGTGACTGTAGTTAAAGAAAATAAATTATCAGACCTGATTAAAAAACCAGGGCGGGCCGTGGACCGGACACACCGTTGGAGAAAGTAATTTATCAGGTAAACATAAATTCTGTTTTCTCCAACATAGGTGTGTCCGGTCCACGGCGTCATCCTTACTTGTGGGAACCAATACCAAAGCTTTAGGACACGGATGATGGGAGGGAGCAAATCAGGTCACCTAGATGGAAGGCACCACGGCTTGCAAAACCTTTCTCCCAAAAATAGCCTCAGAAGAAGCAAAAGTATCAAACTTGTAAAATTTGGTAAAAGTGTGCAGTGAAGACCAAGTCGCTGCCCTACATATCTGATCAACAGAAGCCTCGTTCTTGAAGGCCCATGTGGAAGCCACAGCCCTAGTGGAATGAGCTGTGATTCTTTCGGGAGGCTGCCGTCCGGCAGTCTCGTAAGCCAATCTGATGATGCTTTTAATCCAAAAAGAGAGAGAGGTAGAAGTTGCTTTTTGACCTCTCCTTTTACCGGAATAAACAACAAACAAGGAAGATGTTTGTCTAAAATCCTTTGTAGCGTCTAAATAGAATTTTAGAGCGCGAACAACATCCAAATTGTGCAACAAACGTTCCTTCTTTGAAACTGGTTTCGGGCACAGAGAAGGTACGATAATCTCCTGGTTAATGTTTTTGTTAGAAACAACTTTTGGAAGAAAACCAGGTTTAGTACGTAAAACCACCTTATCTGCATGGAACACCAGATAAGGAGGAGAACACTGCAGAGCAGATAATTCTGAAACTCTTCTAGCAGAAGAAATTGCAACCAAAAACAAAACTTTCCAAGATAATAACTTAATATCAACGGAATGTAAGGGTTCAAACGGAACCCCCTGAAGAACTGAAAGAACTAAGTTGAGACTCCAAGGAGGAGTCAAAGGTTTGTAAACAGGCTTGATTCTAACCAGAGCCTGAACAAAGGCTTGAACATCTGGCACAGCTGCCAGCTTTTGTGAAGTAACACAGACAAGGCAGAAATCTGTCCCTTCAGGGAACTTGCAGATAATCCTTTTTCCAATCCTTCTTGAAGGAAGGATAGAATCTTAGGAATCTTAACCTTGTCCCAAGGGAATCCTTTAGATTCACACCAACAGATATATTTTTTCCAAATTTGTGGTAAATCTTTCTAGTTACAGGCTTTCTGGCCTGAACAAGAGTATCGATAACAGAATCTGAGAACCCTCGCTTCGATAAGATCAAGCGTTCAATCTCCAAGCAGTCAGCTGGAGTGAGACCAGATTCGGATGTTCGAACGGACCTTGAACAAGAAGGTCTCGTCTCAAAGGTAGCTTCCATGGTGGAGCCGATGACATATTCACCAGATCTGCATACCAAGTCCTGCGTGGCCACGCAGGAGCTATCAAGATCACCGACGCCCTCTCCTGATTGATCCTGGCTACCAGCCTGGGGATGAGAGGAAACGGCGGGAATACATCAGCTAGTTTGAAGGTCCAAGGTGCTACTAGTGCATCCACTAGAGCCGCCTTGGGATCCCTGGATCTGGACCCGTAGCAAGGAACTTTGAAGTTCTGACGAGAGGCCATCAGATCCATGTCTGGAATGCCCCACAGTTGAGTGATTTGGACAAAGATTTCCGGATGGAGTTCCCACTCCCCCGGATGCAATGTCTGACGACTCAGAAAATCCGCTTCCCAATTTTCCATTCCTGGGATGTGGATTGCAGACAGGTGGCAGGAGTGAGACTCCGCCCATTGAATAATTTCGGTCACTTCTTCCATCGCCAGGGAACTCCTTGTTCCCCCCTGATGGTTGATGTACGCAACAGTTGTCATGTTGTCTGATTGAAACCGTATGAACTTGGCCCTCGCTAGCTGAGGCCAAGCCTTGAGAGCATTGAATATCGCTCTCAGGTCCAGAATATTTATCGGTAGAAGAGATTCTTCCCGAGACCAAAGACCCTGAGCTTTCAGGGATCCCCAGACCGCGCCCCAGCCCATCAGACTGGCGTCGGTCGTGACAATGACCCACTCTGGTCTGCGGAAGGTCATCCCTTGTGACAGGTTGTCCAGGGACAGCCACCAACGGAGTGAGTCTCTGGTCCTCTGATTTACTTGTATCGTCGGAGACAAGTCTGTATAGTCCCCATTCCACTGACTGAGCATGCACAGTTGAAATGGTCTTAGATGAATGCGCGCAAAAGGAACTATGTCCATTGCCGCTACCATCAAACCTATCACTTCCATGCACTGCGCTATGGAAGGAAGAGGAACGGAATGAAGTATCCGACAAGAGTCTAGAAGTCTTGTTTTTCTGGCCTCTGTCAGAAAAATCCTCATTTCTAAGGAGTCTATTATTGTTCCCAAGAAGGGAACCCTTGTCGGCGGAGATAGAGAACTCTTTTCCACGTTCACTTTCCATCCGTGAGATCTGAGAAAGGCCAGGACGATGTCCGTGTGAGCCTTTGCTTGAGGAAGGGACGACGCTTGAATCAGAATGTCGTCCAAGTAAGGTACTACAGCAATGCCCCTTGGTCTTAGCACAGCTAGAAGGGACCCTAGTACCTTTGTGAAAATCCTTGGAGCAGTGGCTAATCCGAAAGGAAGCGCCACGAACTGGTAATGCTTGTCCAGGAATGCGAACCTTAGGAACCGATGATGTTCCTTGTGGATAGGAATATGTAGATACGCATCCTTTAAATCCACCGTGGTCATGAATTGACCTTCCTGGATGGAAGGAAGAATTGTTCGAATGGTTTCCATCTTGAACGATGGAACCTTGAGAAACTTGTTTAAGATCTTGAGATCTAAGATTGGTCTGAACGTTCCCTCTTTTTTGGGAACTATGAACAGATTGGAGTAGAACCCCATCCCTTGTTCTCCTAATGGAACAGGATGAATCACTCCCATTGTTAACAGGTCTTCTACACAATGTAAGAATGCCTGTCTTTTTATGTGGTCTGAAGACAACTGAGACCTGTGGAACCTCCCCCTTGGGGGAAGCCCCTTGAATTCCAGAAGATAACCTTGGGAGACTATTTCTAGTGTCCAAGGATCCAGAACATCTCTTGCCCAAGCCTGAGCGAAGAGAGCGTCTGCCCCCCACCAGATCCGGTCCCGGATCGGGGGCCAACATTTCATGCTGTCTTGGTAGCAGTGGCAGGTTTCTTGGCCTGCTTTCCCTTGTTCCAGCCTTGCATTGGTCTCCAAGCTTGCTTGGCTTGAGAAGTATTACCCTCTTGCTTAGAGGACGTAGCACTTTGGGCTGGTCCGTTTCTACGAAAGGGACGAAAATTAGGTTTATTTTTGGCCTTGAAAGGCCGATCCTGAGGAAGGGCATGGCCCTTACCCCCAGTGATATCAGAGATAATCTCTTTCAAGTCAGGGCCAAACAGCGTTTTCCCCTTGAAAGGAATGTTAAGTAGCTTGTTCTTGGAAGACGCATCAGCTGACCAAGATTTCAACCAAAGCGCTCTGCGCGCCACAATAGCAACCCCAGAATTCTTAGCCGCTAACCTAGCCAATTGCAAAGTGGCGTCTAGGGTGAAAGAATTAGCCAATTTGAGAGCATTGATTCTGTCCATAATCTCCTCATAAGGAGGAGAATCACTATCGACCGCCTTTACCAGCTCATCGAACCAGAAACATGCGGCTGTAGCGACAGGGACAATGCATGAAATTGGTTGTAGAAGGTAACCCTGCTGAACAAACATTTTTTTAAGTAAACCTTCTAATTTTTTATCCATAGGATCTTTGAAAGCACAACTATCTTCTATGGGTATAGTGGTGCGTTTGTTTAAAGTGGAAACCGCTCCCTCGACCTTGGGGACTGTCTGCCATAAGTCCTTTCTGGGGTCGACCATAGGAAACAATTTTTTAAATATGGGGGGAGGGACGAAAGGAATACCGGGCCTTTCCCATTCTTTATTTACAATGTCCGCCACCCGCTTGGGTATAGGAAAAGCTTCTGGGAGCCCCGGGACCTCTAGGAACTTGTCCATTTTACATAGCTTCTCTGGGATGACCAAATTGTCACAATCATCCAGAGTGGATAATACCTCCTTAAGCAGAGCGCGGAGATGTTCCAACTTAAATTTAAACATAATCACATCAGGTTCAGCTTGTTGAGAAATGTTCCCTGAATCTGTAATTTCTCCCTCAGACAAAACCTCCCTGGCCCCATCAGACTGGTTTAGGGGCCCTTCAGAACCATTATTATCAGCGTCGTCATGCTCTTCAGTATCTAAAACAGAGCAGTCGCGCTTACGCTGATAAGTGTGCATTTTGGCTAAAATGTTTTTGACAGAATTATCCATTACAGCCGTTAATTGTTGCATAGTAAGGAGTATTGGCGCGCTAGATGTACTAGGGGCCTCCTGAGTGGGCAAGACTCGTGTAGACGAAGGAGGGAATGATGCAGTACCATGCTTACTCCCCTCACTTGAGGAATCATCTTGGGCATCATTGTCATTGTCACATAAATCACATTTATTTAAATGAGAAGGAACTCTGGCTTCCCCACATTCAGAACACAGTCTATCTGGTAGTTCAGACATGTTAAACAGGCATAAACTTGATAACAAAGTACAAAAAACGTTTTAAAATAAAACCGTTACTGTCACTTTAAATTTTAAACTGAACACACTTTATTACTGCAATTGCGAAAAAGTATGAAGGAATTGTTCAAAATTCACCAAAATTTCACCACAGTGTCTTAAAGCCTTAAAAGTATTGCACACCAAATTTGGAAGCTTTAACCCTTAAAATAACGGAACCGGAGCCGTTTTTAACTTTAACCCCTTTACAGTCCCTGGTATCTGCTTTGCTGAGACCCAACCAAGCCCAAAGGGGAATACGATACCAAATGACGCCTTCAGAAAGTCTTTTCTATGTATCAGAGCTCCTCACACATGCGACTGCATGCCATGCCTCTCAAAAACAAGTGCGCAACACCGGCGCGAAAATGAGGCTCTGCCTATGATTTGGGAAAGCCCCTAAAGAATAAGGTGTCTAAAAAAGTGCCTGCCGATATAATCTTATCAAAATACCCAGAATTAAATGATTCCTCAAGGCTAAATATGTGTTAATAATGAATCGATTTAGCCCAGAAAAAGTCTACAGTCTTAATAAGCCCTTGTGAAGCCCTTATTTACTATCTTAATAAACATGGCTTACCGGATCCCATAGGGAAAATGACAGCTTCCAGCATTAGATCGTCTTGTTAGAATGTGTCATGCCTCAAGCAGCAAGAGACTGCTCACTGTTCCCCCAACTGAAGTTAATTCCTCTCAACAGTCCTGTGTGGAACAGCCATGGATTTTAGTAACGGTTGCTAAAATCATTTTCCTCATACAAACAGAAATCTTCATCTCTTTTCTGTTTCTGAGTAAATAGTACATACCAGCACTATTTTAAAATAACAAACTCTTGATTGAATAATAAAAACTACAGTTAAACACTAAAAAACTCTAAGCCATCTCCGTGGAGATGTTGCCTGTACAACGGCAAAGAGAATGACTGGGGTAGGCGGAGCCTAGGAGGGATCATGTGACCAGCTTTGCTGGGCTCTTTGCCATTTCCTGTTGGGGAAGAGAATATCCCACAAGTAAGGATGACGCCGTGGACCGGACACACCTATGTTGGAGAAATGGAAATTTATTCTCACCTGATAAAGTTGTTTCTTTTACGATACGATGAGTCCACGGATTTCATCCTTACTTGTGGGATATCGCCTCCTGGTCAGCAGGAGGAGGCGGCAAAGAGCTCCACAGCAGAGCTGCATAAATAGCTGCTCCCTTCCCTCCCAACCCAATCATTCGATCGAAGTTAGAAAGAGAAAGGAAAAGCCAAGAAGCAGAGGTGACTGAAGTTTAACAAAAATCAAGAGTCTCGAAAAAACAGGGAGGGCCGTGGACTCATCATAAGAGAAACAAATTTATCAGGTAAGAATAAATTTCCCTTTTCTTTTACAAGATACGATGAGTCCAGATTTCATCTTTACTTGTGGGAGACAATACCAAAGCTATAGGACATGGATGAAACGGGAGGGACAAGACAGGGAACCTAAACGGAAGGCACCACTGCTCGAAGAACTTTCCTCCCAAAAAGAGCCTCGGACGAGGCAAAAGTATCAAATTTGTAAAATTTTTAAAAAAGTGTGAGAAGCCCAAGTCGCAGCTTTGCAAATCTGTTCCACAGAAGCATCATGTTTAAATGCCCATGAGGAAGCCACAGCCCTAGTGGAATGAGCCGTAATACGTTCAGGAGGCTGCTGTCCAGCAGTCTCATATGCAAAACAAATGATACTCTTCAGCCACAAAAAAAAAAGAGAGGTAACCGTAGCTTTCTGACCCCTACGCTTCCAAGAAAAAACAACAAACAGGGAAGTAGATTGACAAAACTCCTTAGTTGCCTGTAAGTAAAACTTCAAGTCACGGACCACGTCCAAATTATGTAACAGTCGCTCCTTCCTAGAAGGGTTAGGACACAAGGAACAACAATTTCCTGATTAATATTTTTATTTGAAACAACCTTAGGAAGAAAACCAAGTTTGGTACAAAACGCTACCTTATCTGCATGGAAAATTAGATAAGGAGAATCACATTGTAACGCTGAAAGCTCAGAAACTCTACGAGCAGAAGAAATAGCAACCAAAAATAAAACTTTCCAAGATAATAACTTAATATCTATGGAATGCATAGGTTCAAACGGAACCCCTTGAAGAACATTAAGAACTAAATTCAAACTCCGAGGAGCAATTGGTCTAAACACAGGCCTGATTCTAGTCAGAGCCTGACAAAAAGATTGAACATCTGCCAGACGCTTGTGTAGCAAAATAGACAAAGCAGAAATCTGTCCCTTTAAGGAACTTGCCGACAACCCTTTCTCCAATCCTTCTTG
>NW_026510906.1:0-20000 GCF_027579735.1 Bombina bombina
TGGACGACATACTGATTCAAGCGTCGTCCCTACCACAAGCAAAGGCTCATACGGACATTGTCCTGGCCTTTCTCAGAACTCACGGGTGGAAAGTGAACGTAGAAAAAAGTTCTCTATCTCCGTCAACAAGAGTTCCCTTCTTGGGAACAATAATAGACTCCTTAGAAATGAGGATTTTTCTGACAGAGGCCAGAAAATCAAAACTTCTAAGCTCTTGTCAAGTACTTCATTCTGTTTTTCTTCCTTCCATAGCGCAGTGCATGGAAGTAATAGGTTTGATGGTCGCGGCAATGGACATAGTTCCTTTTGCGCGAATTCATCTGAGACCATTACAACTGTGCATGCTCAGTCAGTGGAATGGGGATTATACAGACTTGTCTCCGACGATACAAGTAGATCAGAGGACCAGAGATTCACTCCGTTGGTGGCTGACCCTGGACAACCTGTCACAGGGGATGAGCTTCCGCAGACCAGAGTGGATCATTGTCACGACCGACGCCAGTCTGGTGGGCTGGGGCGCGGTCTGGGAACCCCTGAAAGCACAGGGTCTTTGGTCTCGGGAAGAATCTCTTCTCCCGATAAATATTCTGGAACTGAGAGCGATATTCAATGCTCTCAAGGCTTGGCCTCAGCTAGCAAAGGCCAAATTCATACGGTTTCAATCAGACAACATGACGACTGTTGCGTATATCAACCATCAGGGGGGAACAAGGAGTTCCCTGGCGATGGAAGAAGTGACCAAAATCATTCAATGGGCGGAGACTCACTCCTGCCACTTGTCTGCAATCCACATCCCAGGAGTGGAAAATTGGGAAGCGGATTTTCTGAGTCGTCAGAAATTGTGGGGCATTCCAGACATGGATCTGATGGCCTCTCGTCAGAACTTCAAGGTTCCTTGCTACGGGTCCAGATCCAGGGATCCCAAGGCGACTCTAGTAGATGCACTAGTAGCACCTTGGACCTTCAACCTAGCTTATGTATTCCCTCCGTTTCCTCTCATCCCCAGGCTGGTAGCCAGGATCAATCAGGAGAGGGCATCGGTGATCTTGATAGCTCCTGCGTGGCCACGCAGGACTTGGTATGCAGACCTGGTGAATATGTCATCGGCTCCACCATGGAAGCTACCTTTGAGACGGGACCTTCTTGTTCAAGGTCCGTTCGAACATCCGAATCTGGCCTCACTCCAACTGACTGCTTGGAGATTGAACGCTTGATTTTATCAAAGCGAGGGTTCTCAGATTCTGTCATTGATACTCTTGTTCAGGCCAGAAAGCCTGTAACTAGAAAAATCTACCATAAAATATGGAAAAAATATATCTGTTGGTGTGAATCTAAAGGATTCCCATGGAACAAGATAAAAATTCCTAAGATTCTATCCTTTCTTCAAGAAGGTTTGGAGAAAGGATTATCTGCAAGTTCTTTGAAGGGACAGATTTCTGCTTTATCTGTTTTACTTCACAAAAAGCTGGCGGCTGTGCCAGATGTTCAAGCTTTTGTTCAGGCTCTGGTTAGAATCAAGCCTGTTTACAAACCTTTGACTCCTCCTTGGAGTCTCAATTTAGTTCTTTCAGTTCTTCAGGGGGTTCCGTTTGAACCCCTACATTCCGTTGATATCAAGTTGTTATCTTGGAAAGTTTTGTTTTTGGTTGCAATTTCTTCTGCTAGAAGAGTTTCAGAGTTATCTGCTCTGCAGTGTTCTCCTCCTTATCTGGTGTTCCATGCAGATAAGGTGGTTTTGCGTACTAAACCTGGTTTTCTTCCGAAAGTTGTTTCTAACAAAAACATTAACCAGGAGATAGTCGTGCCTTCTTTGTGTCCGAATCCAGTTTCAAAGAAGGAACGTTTGTTGCACAATTTGGATGTAGTTCGTGCTCTAAAATTCTATTTAGATGCTACAAAGGATTTCAGACAAACATCTTCCTTGCTTGTTGTTTATTCTGGTAAAAGGAGAGGTCAAAAAGCAACTTCTACCTCTCTCTCTTTTTGGCTTAAAAGCATCATTAGATTGGCTTATGAGACTGCCGGACGGCAGCCTCCTGAAAGAATCACAGCTCATTCCACTAGGGCCGTGGCTTCCACATGGGCCTTCAAGAACGAGGCTTCTGTTGATCAGATATGTAAGGCAGCGACTTGGTCTTCACTGCACACTTTTACTAAATTTTACAAATTTGATACTTTTGCTTCTTCTGAGGCTATTTTTGGGAGAAAGGTTTTGCAAGCCGTGGTGCCTTCCATCTAGGTGACCTGATTTGCTCCCTCCCATCATCCGTGTCCTAAAGCTTTGGTATTGGTTCCCACAAGTAAGGATGACGCCGTGGACCGGACACACCTATGTTGGAGAAAACAGAATTTATGTTTACCTGATAAATTACTTTCTCCAACGGTGTGTCCGGTCCACGGCCCGCCCTGGTTTTTTAATCAGGTCTGATAATTTATTTTCTTTAACTACAGTCACCACGGTATCATATGATTTCTCCTATGCAAATATTCCTCCTTTACGTCGGTCGAATGACTGGGGAAGGCGGAGCCTAGGAGGGATCATGTGACCAGCTTTGCTGGGCTCTTTGCCATTTCCTGTTGGGGAAGAGAATATCCCACAAGTAAGGATGACGCCGTGGACCGGACACACCGTTGGAGAAAGTAATTTATCAGGTAAACATAAATTCTGTTTTTTCATGGAATTCTAGCATTTAAACCAAATTCCTGTAGTCTGCACCGAACAGTCCTTGCACTCAACTTCACATTGCATTGCGCTATTTCATCTTGTATACACCCAGATGATTTTCTTCGGTCACGTAGGCACAGTCTCTAAATTCTTCTATTATCACATGCTTTTGTGCACCTTTTCCTGCCTTTACCAGTCTGGTTTTGTAGTGACTGCGTCTCCTAATACCTCTTCAAAAATTTAGAAATGCCACCTTTGGTTAAGTTTCCACCAATATTTCTTCTAATTTCTTCATAACTGTAGCCTTATTCAATTAATATTACTAGTTTATTTTGGCTTTTACTTTTTATAGAATACAGATTTATGAGTCATCAAAAAATACAGTTTTTTCAAAAGGTTTTTCACCCTGTGGCCACTACTGTAGATAGAACATGTCATTTTAAGAAACCTTTTTAAACTCACATCTATTTTCAAATGTGCTTCGTTCTCTTAGTATCCCTTGTTAAAAATGAATACGCACATATCATACACCAGTGGGAGCTGCTGCTAATTGGTGCCTGCACACATTTTGTTTCTTGTGATTGGCTAATTAGATGTGTTCATACAGCTGCCAGTAGTGCAATGCTGTCCCTTCAGCAACCGATAACAAGAGAATGAAGCAAATTTGATAATAAAAGAAAATGTTGGGGTTTACTATCTCTCTTTAATTTTCCTTTTAAAGTAATTAAAACTATGTATGAGATAATTGATTTCATCATAGGGTGCTTAGGGTGGTTTTACAGTATTTTAGAAAACTGAATCACAATTATTTTTCTACAACATTCCCCATACACTTTAATGGTGAATTTGGTGAAAAATCATTAGATATACCTTTTTAACGGATTGTAATCAACCTTTAATAAGGTTAACACTAGCATATTCTACAAAATTAAAGTTTGTAATCTGGTATGTAGTGTGTCCCCCCCCCCCCCTTTTTCTTTCTTTTCCTTCATTAAGGCAGGGAGAGTCCACGACTTCATACCTTACTGTTGGGAAAAACAACACCTGGCCACCAGGAGGAGGCAAAGACACCCCAGCCAAAGGCTTAAATATCTCTCCCACTTCCCCTATCCCCCAGTCATTCGTTACCTTTCGTCACTATAGGAGGTGGCAGAGGAGTGTCAGAAGATTTGGATAGTCCTGTAATGGGTATGTTCCCTTCAAGAAAGGACTGGAGCTTTAAGTAATCATGTCAACCTCTCACTGAGAGTATTGATGAAAGTTAGAGTCTGGAGATGCAAACCCATCCAGACTGTCGCCTAACAGCTCCTGAGCAATCGGTGTTGACAAGTTTTACTGCTTGCTATGACACACTCAAGTCCATGTCACACTTGAGAGGCTGTTCCTGTTCCACAGCATGGATCCTGGAGGGTAACACCATTTTTATATATACACTTTTACTATACAGGGTCACAGTGTGGCTCCTTTATGCCTCGATAGGATCAAGGGTTAATATCTCCTTCAGGGAGATTATTTGAACAGCAAGGGGTTATTTATAACTGCTTTAATGTGAGCGTGTTTTTTTTAGCTCATAGACTATGTACTTTTGGCTTGGAACAATTAGGTTTCACTTTAGTTTTGGAGTGTTACGCAGCTCATAATAGCTTGGCGCCTTTTTCAAAGCAGGGGAAGTCCTGTCCTACGCACCACGTGACTGGGTGCGGTCTTTTCATTTTCCTACGCTCCTGCTGCGGACTTCATTCCTAAGGAGTGCATTTTCACTGGATTTAGCTACTATGTCCCAGCTATCCGAGGATGAGTTAACCTCTGTAGCTTCAGAGAGTGAACTTTCGGAGTGTGAGACTTCAGTTTCTAAACCTCCTTCAGCAGAGGAACCCTCCTTTTAGATTTAAAATTGAGCATCTGCGTTTTTTATTAAAGGAGGTTCTGTCTACGCTAGAGGTTCCAGAGGCTACTCTCCCTGAGGAACCGAAGATACCTAAATTAGACCGTTCATGAAGACAGGAAGGTCCCTCTGACTTTTACTGTGCCAGTTAAGATGGCGAACATTATTAGTAACGAATGGGAAAGAGTAGGAATTTCTTTTCCCCCCTCGTCTACTTTTAAAAAATGATTCCCTTTCCCTGGCTCTCAATTAGATTTGTGGGGCTCCATCCCTAAGGTGGATGGAGCTATTTCTACGCTGGCTAAGCGTACTACTATCCCTCTGGAGGATAGCTATTCTTTTAGAGAGCCTATGGATAAGAGAATGGAAACTTTTCTGAGGAAGATGTTTCAACATACAGGGTTTTTATTTCAACCGGCGGCAGCTGTAGCTGTGATTGCTGGTGCAGCTACCTACTGGTGTGACTCTGTCGGAGCTCATTGAGGTGGAGACTTCCCTTTAAGGATATCCAGGAGAAAATTAAGGCGCTGAGAATGGCTAACTATCTGTGAAGCGAATATGGAGATTTGCCTAAATGCAAAGGCTTCTGGCTTTGCGGTCCTAGCCCGCCGGTCTCTCTGAAGTCTTGGTCTGCAGATATGACTTCTAAATCCAGACTCTTTTCTCTACCTTTCAAGGGAAAGATTTTATTCGGTCCAGGGCTGGACTACATTATTTCTACGGTTACCAGAGGGAAAGGTGCCTCCGATCGCAGGATAAGAAGAATATGCCTAAGGCATGGCAATTGTCTCATATTTTTTTTCTGACAAATCACAACGACAGCAATCCTCATCCAAGTCCGACCATCCCAAGAGTACTTGGAAGCTGGCTCAGTCCAGGAATAAGTCCAAACAGACTAAGAAGCCCGTCGAGAACAAATTGGCATGAAGGGGCGGCCCCCAATCCGGGATCGGATTGAGTAGGGAGCAGACTGTCTGTTTTTTTCAGGCTCTTGGTTACAGGATCCTTGGGTCCTGAAGGTTGTATCTCAGGGATACCGGATAGAATTCAAATCTCATCCGCCCAGGGGCAGATTCCTACTCTCTAGACTTTCTACAAGACCAGAAAAGAGAACTGCATTTTAGGTTGTGTACGGGATCTCTCCTTTCTTCTGTTAAGTGTGATCAGTCCACGGGTCATCATTACTTCTGGGATATTACTCCTCCCCAACAGGAAGTGCAAGAGGATTCACCCAGCAGAGCTGCATATAGCTCCTCCCCTCTACGTCACTCCCAGTCATTCTCTTGCACCCAACGACTAGATAGGATGTGTGAGAGGACTATGGTGATTATACTTAGTTTTATATCTTCAATCAAAAGTTTGTTATTTTAAAATAGCACCGGAGTGTGTTATTACCTCTCTGGCAGAGTTTGAAGAAGAATCTACCAGAGTTTTGCTATGATTTTAGCCGGAGTAGTTAAGATCATATTGCTGTTCTCGGCCATCTGAGGAGTGAGGTAAACTTCAGATCAGGGGACAGCGGGCAGATGAATCTGCATAGAGGTATGTAGCAGTTTTTATTTTCTGACAATGGAATTGATGAGAAAATCCTGCCATACCGATATAATGTCATGTATGTATACTTTACACTTCAGTATTCTGGGGAATGGTACTTCACTAGAATTACACTGTAAGAAATACATAAAGCTGTTTAATAACTAGAGATTATGTTTAACGTTTTTGCTGGAATGTAAAATCGTTTTCATTTGCTGAGGTACTGTGTGAATAAATGTTTGGGCACTATTTTTCCACTTGGCAGTTGCTTAATCTGTTTTTCTGACAGTTTCTGTTCTCCCTCACTGCTGTGTGTGAGGGGGAGGGGCCGTTTTTTGGCGCTTTTTCTATGCATCAAATATTTCAGTCAGCAACTCATTGTATTCCCTGCATGATCCGGTTCATCTCTACAGAGCTCAGGGGTCTTCAAAACTTATTTTGAGGGAGGTAATTTCTCTCAGCAGAGCTGTGAGAATTATAGTTTGACTGAGATAAAAAACGTTTATTCTGTAATTTGTTTCCTGCTTTCAGAATTTGTTATCTTTGCTAATGGGATTAAACCTTTGCTAAAGTTGTGTTGTTTACAAGGATTGAGGCTATAACTGTTTCAATTTATTAATTTTCAACTGTCATAGATCTTCTGTGCTTCTTAAAGGCACAGTACATTTTAATATTATTCTAATTGAATTGTATTTCCAAGTTGCAAGTTTATTTGCTAGTGTGTTAAACATGTCTGATTCAGAGGATGATACCTGTGTCATTTGTTGCAATGCCAAAGTGGAGCCCAATAGAAATTTATGTACTAACTGTATTGATGCTACTTTAAATAAAAGTCAATCTGTACAAATTGAACAAATTTCACCAAACAACGAGGGGAGAGTTATGCCGACTAACTCGCCTCACGTGTCAGTACCTACATCTTCCGCTCAGAGGGAGGTGCGTGATATTGTAGCGCCGAGTACATCTGGGCGGCCATTACAAATCACATTACAGGATATGGCTACTGTTATGACTGAGGTTTTGGCTAAATTACCAGAACTAAGAGGTAAGCGTGATCACTCTGGGGTGAGAACAGAGTGCGCTGATAATATTAGGGCCATGTCAGACACTGCGTCACAGGTGGCAGAACATGAGGACGGAGAACTTCATTCTGTGGGTGACGGTTCTGATCCAAACAGACTGGATTCAGATATTTCAAATTTTAAATTTAAACTGGAAAACCTCCGTGTATTACTAGGGGAGGTGTTAGCGGCTCTGAATGATTGTAACACAGTTGCAATACCAGAGAAAATGTGTAGGTTGGATAAATATTTTGCGGTACCGACGAGTACTGAGGTTTTTCCTATACCTAAGAGACTTACTGAAATTGTTACTAAGGAGTGGGATAGACCCGGTGTGCCGTTCTCACCCCCTCCGATATTTAGAAAAATGTTTCCAATAGACGCCACCACAAGGGACTTATGGCAAACGGTCCCTAAGGTGGAGGGAGCAGTTTCTACCTTAGCTAAGCGTACCACTATCCCGGTGGAGGATAGCTGTGCTTTTTCAGATCCAATGGATAAAAAGTTAGAGGGTTACCTTAAGAAAATGTTTGTTCAACAAGGTTTTATATTGCAACCCCTTGCATGCATTGCGCCGATCACGGCTGCAGCGGCATTCTGGATTGAGTCTCTGGAAGAGAACATTGGTTCAGCTACTCTGGACGACATTACGGACAGGCTTAGAGTCCTTAAACTAGCTAATTCATTCATTTCGGAGGCCGTAGTACATCTTACTAAACTTACGGCGAAAAATTCAGGATTCGCCATTCAGGCACGCAGGGCGCTGTGGCTAAAATCCTGGTCAGCTGATGTTACTTCTAAGTCTAAATTGCTTAATATACCTTTCAAAGGGCAGACCTTATTCGGGCCCGGGTTGAAAGAGATTATCGCTGACATTACAGGAGGTAAAGGCCATGCCCTGCCTCAGGACAAAGCCAAAGCCAAGACTAGACAGTCTAATTTTCGTTCCTTTCGTAATTTCAAAGCAGGAGCAGCATCAACTTCCTCTGCACCAAAACAGGAAGGAGCTGTTGCTCGCTACAGACAAGGCTGGAAACCTAACCAGCCCTGGAACAAGGGCAAGCAGACTAGGAAACCTGCTGCTGCCCCTAAAACAGCATGAATTGAGGGCCCCCGATCCGGGATCGGATCTAGTGGGGGGCAGACTTTCTCTCTTCGCCCAGGCTTGGGCAAGAGATGTTCAGGATCCCTGGGCGCTAGAGATAATATCTCAGGGATACCTTCTGGACTTCAAATACTCTCCTCCAAGAGAGAGATTTCATCTGTCAAGATTGTCAACAATCCAGACAAAGAAAGAGGCGTTTCTACGCTGCGTACAAGAGCTCTTGTTAATGGGAGTAATCCATCCAGTTCCACGATCGGAACAGGGACAGGGGTTTTACTCAAATCTGTTTGTGGTTCCCAAAAAAGAGGGAACTTTCAGACCAATCCTGGACTTAAAGATCCTAAACAAATTCCTAAGAGTTCCATCGTTCAAGATGGAGACTATTCGGACAATTTTACCTATGATCCAAGAGGGTCAATACATGACCACTGTAGATTTAAAAGATGCTTACCTTCACATACCGATTCACAAAGATCATTATCGGTACCTAAGGTTTGCCTTCCTAGACAGGCATTACCAGTTTGTGGCTCTTCCATTCGGATTGGCTACAGCTCCAAGAATCTTCACAAAGGTTCTGGGTGCTCTTCTGGCGGTACTAAGACCGCGGGGAATCTCGGTAGCTCCATACCTAGACGACATTCTGATACAAGCTTCAAGCTTTCAAACTGCCAAGTCTCATACAGAGTTAGTGCTGGCATTTCTAAGGTCACATGGATGGAAGGTGAACGAAAAGAAAAGTTCACTCGTTCCACTCACAAGAGTTCCCTTCCTGGGGACTCTTATAGATTCTGTAGAAATGAAGATTTACCTGACAGAGGACAGGCTAACAAGACTTCAAAGTGCTTGCCGCACCCTTCATTCCATTCAACACCCGTCAGTGGCTCAATGCATGGAGGTAATCGGCTTAATGGTAGCGGCAATGGACATAGTACCCTTTGCACGCTTACACCTCAGACCACTGCAACTGTGCATGCTAAGTCAGTGGAATGGGGATTACTCAGACTTATCCCCTTCTCTGAATCTGGATCAAGAGACCAGAAATTCTCTTCTATGGTGGCTTTCTCGGCCACATCTGTCCAGGGGGATGCCATTCAGCAGACCAGACTGGACAATTGTAACAACAGACGCCAGCCTTCTAGGTTGGGGTGCCGTCTGGAATTCTCTGAAGGCTCAGGGACAATGGAGTCAGGAGGAGAGTCTCCTGCCAATAAACATTCTGGAATTGAGAGCAGTTCTCAATGCCCTCCTGGCTTGGCCCCAGTTGACAACTCGGGGGTTCATCAGGTTTCAGTCGGACAACATCACGACTGTAGCTTACATCAACCATCAGGGAGGGACAAGAAGCTCCCTAGCTATGATGGAAGTATCAAAGATAATTTGCTGGGCAGAGTCTCACTCTTGCCACCTGTCAGCAATCCACATCCCGGGAGTGGAGAACTGGGAGGCGGATTTCTTAAGTCGTCAGACTTTTCATCCGGGGGAGTGGGAACTTCATCCGGAGGTCTTTGCCCAAATACTTCGACGTTGGGGCAAACCAGAGATAGATCTCATGGCGTCTCGACAGAACGCCAAGCTTCCTCGTTACGGGTCCAGATCCAGGGATCCAGGAGCAGTCCTGATAGATGCTCTGACAGCACCTTGGGACTTCAGGATGGCTTACGTGTTTCCACCCTTCCCGTTGCTTCCTCGATTGATTGCCAGAATCAAACAAGAGAGAGCATCAGTGATTCTAATAGCACCTGCGTGGCCACGCAGGACTTGGTATGCAGACCTGGTGGACATGTCATCCTGTCCACCTTGGTCTCTACCTCTGAAACAGGACCTTCTGATACAGGGTCCCTTCAAACATCAAAATCTAACTTCTCTGAAGCTGACTGCTTGGAAATTGAACGCTTGATTTTATCAAGACGTGGATTTTCTGAGTCAGTTATTGATACCTTAATACAGGCTAGGAAACCTGTTACCAGAAGGATTTACCATAAGATATGGCGTAAATACCTATATTGGTGTGAATCCAAAGGTTACTCTTGGAGTAAGGCTAGGATTCCTAGGATATTGTCTTTTCTACAAGAAGGTTTAGAAAAGGGTTTATCTGCTAGTTCATTAAAGGGACAGATCTCAGCTCTGTCCATTCTGTTACACAAACGTCTGTCAGAAGTTCCTGACGTCCAGGCTTTTTGTCAGGCTTTGGCCAGAATTAAGCCTGTGTTTAAAACTGTTGATCCACCATGGAGTTTAAACCTTGTTCTTAATGTTTTACAGGGCGTTCCGTTTGAACCCCTTCATTCCATTGATATAAAGTTGTTATCTTGGAAAGTTCTATTTTTAATGGCTATTTCCTCGGCTCGAAGAGTCTCTGAATTATCAGCCTTACATTGTGATTCTCCTTATTTGATTTTTCATTCGGATAAGGTAGTCCTGCGTACTAAACCTGGGTTCTTACCTAAGGTAGTTACTAACAGGAATATCAATCAAGAGATTGTTGTTCCTTCCTTATGCCCAAATCCTTCTTCAAAGAAGGAACGTCTACTGCACAACCTGGATGTAGTCCGTGCTCTAAAATTTTACTTACAGGCAACTAAGGAATTTCGACAAACGTCTTCTCTGTTTGTCATTTACTCTGGGCAGAGGAGAGGTCAAAAAGCTTCCGCTACCTCTCTTTCTTTTTGGCTTCGTAGCATAATTCGTTTAGCTTATGAGACTGCTGGACAGCAGCCTCCTGAAAGAATTACAGCTCATTCTACTAGAGCTGTGGCTTCCACTTGGGCCTTCAAGAATGAGGCCTCTGTTGAACAGATTTGCAAGGCTGCAACTTGGTCTTCGCTTCATACTTTTTCCAAATTTTCCAAATTTGACACTTTTGCTTCATCGGAGGCTATTTTTGGGAGAAAGGTTCTTCAGGCAGTGGTTCCTTCTGTATAAAGAGCCTGCCTATCCCTCCTGTCATCCGTGTACTTTTGCTTTGGTATTGGTATCCCAGAAGTAATGATGACCCGTGTACTGATCACACTTAACAGAAGAAAACATAATTTATGCTTACCTGATAAATTCCTTTCTTCTGTAGTGTGATCAGTCCACGGCCCGCCCTGTTTTTAAGGCAGGTAAATATTTTTTGATTTATACTCCAGTCACCACTTCACCCTTGGCTTTTCCTTTCTCGTTGGTCCTTGGTCGAATGACTGGGAGTGACGTAGAGGGGAGGAGCTATATGCAGCTCTGCTGGGTGAATCCTCTTGCACTTCCTGTTGGGGAGGAGTAATATCCCAGAAGTAATGATGACCCGTGGACTGATCACACTACAGAAGAAAGGAATTTATCAGGTAAGCATAAATTATGTTTTCTAGAAGTAATTGTCCCGGTACCTATAGCAGAAAGAGGTTTGGGGTTTTATTCAATCCTTTTCGTGGTTCCAAAAAAGGAGGGAACTTTCCGTCCAATTCTGGACTTAAAGTGCCTAAACAAGTTTTTGAGTGTTAACTCTTTTTCAAATTGGAGACAATACGGTCAATCCTTCCTCTGGTTCAGGATGGACAGTTTATAACCACTATAGACCTGAAGGATGCATACCTTCACATTCTGATTCACAGGGAACATTTTCAGTTCATGGAGTTTGCCTTTCTGGACCAGCACTTCAAGTTCATAGCTCTTCCGTTTGGACTAGCTACTGCTCCAAGGATATTTTCGAAGGTTCTGGGAGCTCTTCTAGCCGTTGCCAGAACACAAGGTATTACATTAGCGCCTTACCTGGACAATATTTTGGTACAGGCTTCATCTTAACAGTCTTCTTCAATCACATGGATGGAAGATCAACTTGGGTAAATTTCTTGGGGACGATATTAGACTCCATATCCATGAGACTATTTCTCACAGATCAGACGTTGCAAGCCAACTACTGCTTGTCTTGCCCTCCTTGAGACCCTCAGTAGCCCAGTTTATTGAGGTGGTCAGACTCATGGTGTCCTGTATGGACTTCATTTCCTTTGCCAGATTCCATCTTAGACCTTTACAACTATGCATGCTGAGACAATGGAACTGTGACCATTCAGATCTGTCTCAACAGATTGTGCTGGACAACCTGCCAAGACTCCCTCTCTTGGTGGCTCTGTCCAGATCATCTGTCCCAAGGCATGTGCTTCTTGAGACCGTCCTGGGAGATTGTGACTATGGTCGAAAGCTTTTCCGGCTGGGGAGCCATTTTGGGGGTGCCAAGAAAGCACAAGGGCTGTGGACTCAGGAGGAGTCCTCCCTTCTGATCAATATATTGGAACTCAGGGCAATCTTCAATGCCTTGAAGGCTTGGCCCCTTCTGGGTTTGTCCCAGTTTATCAGATTCCAGTCAGACAATATAACCTCGGTTGCCTACATCAGCCATCAGGGGGGAACGAGAAGTCCCTTGGCGATGAGAGAAGTATCTCAGATACTAAAGTGGGTGGAGACTCACAGATGTACGCTGCCAGCGATCCACATTGCGGATATGGACAACTGGGAAGCGGACAGCCTTAGCAGGCAATCCTTTCACCCAGGGGAATGGTCTCTCCACCCTGAAGTGTTTTGCAGAGATATACGAGTGGGGGATGCCGGAGATAGATCTCATGGTATCCCGCCTCAATACCAAGCTACCCAGGTACAGGTCGAGACATCCTCAGGCCGGAACTGATAGATGCCCTATCAGTACCATGGAGGTTCAGACTCGTATCTTTCCTCCATTACTGCTTCTCCCTCATGTGGTGGCTCTCATCAAGCAGGAGCGATCATCAGTGATGCTGATTGCTCCATCGTGGCCACGAAGGATGTGGCCCTGTTGATACAGGGTTCCTTCATTCATCAAAATCTAGATTCTCTGAGGCTGACTGGGGGGAGATTGAACGCTTAGTCTTAGCAAATAGAGGGTTTTCTGAGAGTGTTGTTAAAGGACTTACTTGTACTGGTGTGAAGAGAGTGGCTTTTCTCCAACATAGGTGTGTCCGGTCCACGGCGTCATCCTTACTTGTGGGATATTCTCTTCCCCAACAGGAAATGGCAAAGAGCCCAGCAAAGCTGGTCACATGATCCCTCCTAGGCTCCGCCTACCCCAGTCATTCTCTTTGCCGTTGTACAGGCAACATCTCCACGGAGATGGCTTAGAGTTTTTTAGTGTTTAACTGTAGTTTTTCATTATTCAATCAAGAGTTTGTTATTTTCAAATAGTGCTGGTACGTACTATTTACTCAGAAACAGAAAAGAGATGAAGAATTCTGTTTGTATGAGGAAAATGATTTTAGCAACCGTAACTAAAATCCATGGCTGTTCCACACAGGACTGTTGAGAGCAATTAACTTCAGTTGGGGGAACAGTTTGCAGTCCCTTGCTGCTTGAGGTATGACACATTCTAACAAGACGATGTAATGCTGGAAGCTGTCATTTTCCCTATGGGATCCGGTAAGCCATGTTTATTACGATTGTAAATAAGGGCTTCACAAGGGCTTATTTAAACTGTAGACTTTTTCTGGGCTAAATCGATTGATTATTAACACATATTTAGCCTTGAGGAATCATTTTATCTGGGTATTTTGATATAATAATATCGGCAGGCACTGTTTTAGACACCTTATTCTTTAGGGGCTTTCCCAAAGCATAGGCAGAGTCTCATTTTCGCGCCGGTGTTGCGCACTTGTTTTTGAGAGGCATGGCATGCAGTCGCATGTGAGAGGAGCTCTGATACTTATAAAAGACATCTGAAGGCGTCATTTGGTATCGTATTCCCCTTTGGGTTTGGTTGGGTCTCAGCAAAGCAGATACCAGGGACTGTAAAGGGGTTTAAAGCTTAAAACGGCTCCGGTTCCGTTATTTTAAGGGTTAAAGCTTCCAAAATTGGTGTGCAATATTTTCAGGAAGCCAGAATTCCTATTCATTTAAATAAATGTGATTTATGTGATAATGACAATGATGCCCAAGATGATTCCTCAAGTGAGGGGAGTAAGCATGGTACTGCATCATTCCCTCCTTCGTCTACACGAGTCTTGCCCACTCAGGAGGCCCCTAGTACATCTAGCGCGCCAATACTCCTTACTATGCAACAATTAACGGCTGTAATGGATAATTCTGTCAAAAACATTTTAGCCAAAATGAACCCTTGTCAGCGTAAGCGTGGCTGCTCTGTTTTAGTTACTGAAGAGCATGACGACGCTGATATTAATATCTCTGAAGGGCCCCTAACCCAATCTGAGGGGGCCAGGGAGGTTTTGTCTGAGGGAGAAATTACTGATTTAGGGAACATTTCTCAGCAGGCTGAATCTGATGTGATTACATTTAAATTTAAATTGGAACATCTCCGCATTTTGCTTAAGGAGGTATTATCCACTCTGGATGATTGTGAAAATTTAGTCATCCCAGAGAAACTATGTAAAATGGACAAGTTCCTAGAGGTGCCGGGGCTCCCAGAAGCTTTTCCTATACCCAAGCGGGTGGCGGACATTGTTAATAAAGAATGGGAAAGGCCCGGTATTCCTTTCGTCCCTCCCCCCATATTTAAAAAATTGTTTCCTATGGTCGACCCCAGAAAGGACTTATGGCAGTCAGTCCCCAAGGTCGAGGGAGCGGTTTCTACTTTAAACAAACGCACCACTATTCCCATAGAGGATAGTTGTGCTTTCAAAGATCCTATGGATAAAAAATTAGAAGGTTTGCTTAAAAAGATGTTTGTTCAGCAGGGTTACTTTCTACAACCCATTTCATGCATTGTCCCTGTCACTACTGCCGCATATTTCTGGTTTGATGAACTGCTTAAGGTGCTCGATAGTGACTCTCCTCCTTATGAGGAGATTATGGACAGAATCAATGCTCTCAAATTGGCTAATTCTTTCACTCTAGACGCCTCTTTGCAATTGGCTAAGTTAGCGGCTAAGAACTCTGGGTTTGCTATTGTGGCGCGCAGAGCGCTTTGGTTGAAATCTTGGTCGGCTGATGCGTCTTCCAAGAACAAGCTACTAAACATTCCTTTCAAGGGGAAAACGTTGTTTGGTCCTGACTTGAAAGAGATTATCTCTGATATCACTGGGGGTAAGGGCCACGCCCTTCCTCAGGATCGGCCTTTCAAGGCAAAAAATAGACCTAATTTTCGTCCTCTAAGCAAGAGGGTAATACTTCTCAGGCCAAGCCAGCTTGGAGACCAATGCAAGGCTGGAACAAGGGAAAGCAGGCCAAGAAACCTGCCACTGCTACCAAGACAGCATGAAATATTGGCCCCCGATCCGGGACCGGATCTGGTGGGGGGCAGACTCTCTCTCTTCGCTCAGGCTTGGGCAAGAGATGTTCTGGATCCTTGGGCGCTAGAAATAGTCTCCCAGGGTTATCTTCTGGAATTCAAGGGACTTCCCCCAAGGGGGAGGTTCCACAGGTCGCAGTTGTCTTCAGACCACATAAAAAGACAGGCGTTCTTACATTGTGTAGAAGACCTGTTAAAAATGGGAGTGATTCATCCTGTTCCATTAAGAGAACAAGGGATGGGGTTCTACTCCAATCTGTTCATAGTTCCCAAAAAAGAGGGAACGTTCAGACCAATCCTAGATCTCAAGATCTTAAACAAATTTCTCAAGGTCCCATCGTTCAAGATGGAAACCATTCGAACTATCCTTCCTTCCATCCAGGAAGGTCAATTCATGACCACGGTGGATTTAAAGGATGCGTATCTACATATTCCTATCCACAAGGAACATCATCGGTTCCTAAGGTTTGCATTCCTGGACAAACATTACCAGTTCGTGGCGCTTCCTTTCGGATTAGCCACTGCTCCAAGGATTTTCACAAAGGTACTAGGGTCCCTTCTAGCGGTGCTAAGACCAAGGGGCATTGCAGTAGTACCTTACCTGGACGACATTCTGATTCAAGCGTCGTCCCTTCCTCAAGCAAAGGCTCACACGGACATTGTCCTGGCCTTTCTCAGATCTCACGGCTGGAAAGTGAACGTGGAAAAGAGTTCTCTATCCCCGTCAACAAGGGTTCCCTTCTTGGGAACAATTATAGACTCCTTAGAAATGAGGATCTTTCTAACAGAGGCCAGAAAAACAAAGCTTCTGGACTCTTGTCGGATACTTCATTCCGTTCCTCTTCCTTCCATAGCTCAGTGCATGGAAGTGATCGGGTTGATGGTGGCGGCGATGGACATAGTTCCTTTTGCGCGCATTCATCTAAGACCATTACAACTGTGCATGCTCAGTCAGTGGAATGGGGACTATACAGACTTGTCTCCGAAGATACAAGTAAATCAGAGAACCAGAGACTCACTCCGTTGGTGGCTGTCCCTGGACAATCTGTCTCAAGGGATGATGTTCCACAGACCAGAGTGGGTCATTGTCACGACCGACGCCAGTCTGATAGGCTGGGGCGCGGTCTGGGGATCCCTGAAAGCTCAGGGTCTTTGGTCTCGGGAAGAATCTCTTCTACCGATAAATATTCTGGAACTGAGAGCGATATTCAATGCTCTCCAGGCCTGGCCCCAGCTTGCGAGGACCAGGTTCATACGGTTTCAATCAGACAACATGACGACTGTTGCGTACATCAACCATCAGGGGGGAACAAGGAGTTCCCTAGCGATGGAAGAAGTAACCAAAATTATTCTTTGGGCGGAGTCTCACTCCTGCCACCTGTCTGCTATCCACATCCCAGGAGTGGAAAATTGGGAAGCGGATTTTCTGAGTCGGCAGACATTGCATCCGGGGGAGTGGGAACTCCATCCGGAAATCTTTGCCCAAGTCACTCACCTGTGGGGCATTCCAGACATGGATCTGATGGCCTCTCGTCAGAACTTCAAAGTTCCTTGCTACGGGGCCAGATCCAGGGATCCCAAGGCGGCTCTAGTGGATGCACTAGTAGCACCTTGGACCTTCAAACTAGCTTATGTGTTCCCGCCATTTCCTCTCATCCCCAGGCTGATAGCCAGGATCAAGCAGGAGAGGGCGTCGGTGATCTTGATAGCTCCTGCGTGGCCACGCAGGACTTGGTATGCAGATCTGGTGAATATGTCATCGGCTCCACCTTGGAAGCTACCTTTGAGACGAGACCTTCTTGTTCAGGGTCCGTTCGAACATCCGAATCTGGTTTCACTCCAGCTGACTGCTTGGAGATTGAACGCTTGATTTTATCGAAGCGAGGATTCTCAGATTCTGTTATCGATACTCTTGTTCAGGCCAGAAAGCCTGTGACTAGAAAGATTTACCACAAAATTTGGAAAAAATATATCTGTTGGTGTGAATCTAAAGGATTCCCTTGGGACAAGGTTAAGATTCCTAGGATTCTATCCTTCCTTCAAGAAGGATTGGATAAAGGATTATCTGCAAGTTCCCTGAAGGGACAGATTTCTGCCTTGTCGGTATTACTTCACAAAAAGCTGGCAGCTGTGCCAGATGTTCAAGCCTTTGTTCAGGCTCTGGTTAGAATCAAGCCTGTTTACAAACCTTTGACTCCTCCTTGGAGTCTCAATTTAGTTCTTTCAGTTCTTCAGGGGGTTCCGTTTGAACCCTTACATTCCGTTGATATTAAGTTATTATCTTGGAAAGTTTTGTTTTTGGTTGCGATTTCTTCTGCTAGAAGAGTCTCAGAATTATCTGCTCTGCAGTGTTCTCCTCCTTATCTGGTGTTCCATGCAGATAAGGTGGTTTTACGTACTAAACCTGGTTTTCTTCCAAAAGTTGTTTCTAACAAAAACATTAACCAGGAGATTATCGTACCTTCTCTGTGTCCAAAACCAGTTTCAAAGAAGGAACGTTTGTTGCACAATTTGGATGTTGTTCGCGCTCTGAAATTCTATTTAGATGCTACAAAGGATTTTAGACAAACATCTTCCTTGTTTGTTGTTTATTCAGGTAAAAGGAGAGGTCAAAAAGCAACTTCTACCTCTCTCTCCTTTTGGATTAAAAGCATCATCAGATTGGCTTACGAGACTGCCGGACGGCAGCCTCCCGAAAGAATCACAGCTCATTCCACTAGGGCTGTGGCTTCCACATGGGCCTTCAAGAACGAGGCTTCTGTTGATCAGATATGTAGGGCAGCGACTTGGTCTTCACTGCACACTTTTACCAAATTTTACAAGTTTGATACTTTTGCTTCTTCTGAGGCTATTTTTGGGAGAAAGGTTTTGCAAGCCGTGGTGCCTTCCATTTAGGTGACCTGATTTGCTCCCTCCCTTCATCCGTGTCCTAAAGCTTTGGTATTGGTTCCCACAAGTAAGGATGACGCCGTGGACCGGACACACCTATGTTGGAGAAAACAGAATTTATGTTTACCTGATAAATTTCTTTCTCCAACGGTGTGTCCGGTCCACGGCCCGCCCTGGTTTTTTTTTAATCAGGTCTGATATTTTATTTTCTTTAACTACAGTCACCACGGTACCATATGGTTTCTCCTATGCAAATATTCCTCCTTAACGTCGGTCGAATGACTGGGGTAGGCGGAGCCTAGGAGGGATCATGTGACCAGCTTTGCTGGGCTCTTTGCCATTTCCTGTTGGGGAAGAGAATATCCCACAAGTAAGGATGACGCCGTGGACCGGACACACCGTTGGAGAAAGAAATTTATCAGGTAAACATAAATTCTGTTTTCCTTGCATAAGGTTAAGGTTGCCAGAGTTTCATCTTTTCTCCAGGATGGACTGGAGAAGGGTCTATCTGCTAGTTCCCTGAAGGGACAAATATCGCCCCTGCTGGTGCTGCTGCACAAGAGATTGGGTGAGCTTCCGGATGTGCAGTCCTTTAAGGCTCTGGCTAGGATCAGACCTGTGTATAGATCTGGGGCTCCTTCTTTGGAGCCTCAATCTTGTTCTTAGTGTTTTGCTGCAGGCTCCGTTTGAGCCTATGCATACTGTTGATATTAAATTGTTATCTTGGAAGGTTCTTTTTTTGTTGTTGACTATTGCCTCTGCGTGCATAGTTTCTGAGATTTCTGCTTTGCAATGTGACCCGCCTTATCTTGTCTTCCATGCTGATAAGGTGGTTTTAAATACTAAATTAGGGTTCCTCCCTAGGGTGGTGTCGGATCGTAACATTAATCAAGAAGTTGTTCCTTCTTTGTGTCCTAATCCTCCTTCAGTGAAGGAGCGCTTGCTTCACAATCTAGATGTGGTTCGTGCCTTGAAGTTCTATCTTCAGGCTACTAAGGAATTCAGACAATCTTCCTCTTTGTTTGTCATCTATACAGGTAAGCGTAAGGGGCAGAAGGCAGTGGGGCGACAGCCTCCTGAGAGGATAAAGGCTCATTCCACTATAGCAGTGGCTTCCTCCTGGGCTTTTAGGAACAAAGCCTCTATGGATCAGATGTCCTCCTTACACTCCTTTTTTTCCTAAATTTTACAAGTTTGATGTGTTTGCTTTGGCTGAAGCAGCTTTCGGGAGAAAAGTTTTGCAGGCTGTGGTGCCCTCAGAATAGGGTCCGCCTCTTTTTTTTGTTTCCTCCCGTTCATTCAGTGTCCTCTGGAGCTTGGGTATAGTTTTCCCAACAGTAAGGAATGAAGTCGTGGAATCTCCCTGACTTATGGAAGAAAACATAATTTATGCTTACCAGATAAATTATTTTCCTTCCTTGCAGGGAGCGTCCATGACCACGCCCGTAATTTATTTTTTTGATGGGCGGCTCCCTTTATAATTTTTTTTTATTTCTTCTGGCACCTTTATACCCTGTTTCTCCTACTTTTCCTTGTTCCCTTGACAGAATGACTGGGGGATAGGGGAAGTGGTAGGGATATTTAAGCCTTTGGCTGGGGTGTTTTTGCCTCCTCCTGGT
>NW_026510906.1:25000-42500 GCF_027579735.1 Bombina bombina
TTTCAAGGGGAAAACGCTGTTTGGCCCTGACTTGAAAGAGATTATCTCTATCACTGGGGGCAAGGGCCACGCCCTTCCTCAGGATAGGTCTTTCAAGGCCAAAAATAAACCTAATTTTCGTCCCTTTCGCAGAAACGGACCAGCCCCAAGTGCTACGTCCTCTAAGCAGGAGGGTAATACTTCTCAAGCCAAACCAGCCTGGAGACCAATGCAAGGCTGGAACAAAGGAAAGCAGGCCAAGAAACCTGCCACTGCTACCAAGACAGCATGAGATGTTGGCCCCCGATCCGGGACCGGATCTGGTGGGGGGCAGACTCTCTCTCTTCGCTCAGGCTTGGGCAAGAGATGTTCTGGATCCTTGGGCGCTAGAAATAGTCTCCCAAGGTTATCTTCTGGAATTCAAGGGGCTTCCCCCAAGGGGGAGGTTCCACAGGTCTCAATTGTCTTCAGACCACATAAAAAAACAGGCATTCTTGCATTGTGTAGAAGACCTGTTAAAAATGGGAGTGATTCATCCTGTTCCATTAGGAGAACAAGGGATGGGGTTCTACTCCAATCTGTTCGTAGTTCCCAAAAAAGAGGGAACGTTCAGACCAATCTTGGATCTCAAGATCCTAAACAAGTTTCTCAAGGTTCCATCGTTCAAAATGGAAACCATTCGAACAATTCTTCCTTCCATCCAGGAAGGTCAATTCATGACCACGGTGGATTTAAAGGATGCGTATCTAAATATTCCTATCCACAAGGAACATCATCGGTTCCTAAGGTTCGCATTCCTGGACAAGCATTACCAGTTTGTGGCACTTCCGTTCGGATTAGCCACTGCTCCAAGGATTTTCACAAAGGTACTAGGGTCCCTTCTAGCGGTGCTAAGACCAAGGGGCATTGCAGTAGTACCTTACTTGGACGACATTCTAATTCAAGCGTCGTCCCTTCCTCAAGCAAAGGCTCACACGGACATTGTCCTGGCCTTTCTCAGATCTCACGGATGGAAAGTGAACGTAGAAAAGAGTCCTCTATCTCCGTCAACAAGGGTTCCCTTCTTGGGAACAATAATAGACTCCTTAGAAATGAGGATTTTTCTGACAGAGGCCAGAAAAACAAAACTTCTGAACTCTTGTCAAATACTTCATTCTGTTCCTCTTCCTTCCATAGCGCAGTGCATGGAAGTAATAGGTTTGATGGTAGCGGCAATGGACATAGTTCCTTTTGCGCGCATTCATCTAAGACCATTACAACTGTGCATGCTCAGTCAGTGGAATGGGGACTATACAGACTTGTCTCCGACGATACAAGTAAATCAGAGGACCAGAGATTCACTCCGTTGGTGGCTGTCCCTGGACAACCTGTCACAGGGGATGAGCTTCCGCAGACCAGAGTGGGTCATTGTCACGACCGACGCCAGTCTGGTGGGCTGGGGCGCGGTCTGGGGACCCCTGAAAGCTCAGGGTCTTTGGTCTCGGGAAGAATCTCTTCTACCGATAAATATTCTGGAACTGAGAGCGATATTCAATGCTCTCAAGGCTTGGCCTCAGCTAGCAAAGGCCATGTTCATACGGTTTCAATCAGACAACATGACAACTGTTGCGTACATCAACCATCAGGGGGGAACAAGGAGTTCCCTGGCGATGGAAGAAGTGACCAAAATCATTCAATGGGCGGAGACTCACTCCTGCCACTTGTCTGCAATCCACATCCCAGGAGTGGAAAATTGGGAAGCGGATTTTCTGAGTCGTCAGACATTTCATCCGGGGGAGTGGGAACTCCATCCGGAAATCTTTGCCCAAATTACTCAACTGTGGGGCATTCCAGACATGGATCTGATGGCCTCTCGTCAGAACTTCAAGGTTCCTTGCTACGGGTCCAGATCCAGGGATCCCAAGGCGACTCTAGTAGATGCACTAGTAGCACCTTGGACCTTCAAACTAGCTTATGTATTCCCGCCGTTTCCTCTCATCCCCAGGCTGGTAGCCAGGATCAATCAGGAGAGGGCATCGGTGATCTTGATAGCTCCTGCGTGGCCACGCAGGACTTGGTATGCAGACCTGGTGAATATGTCATCGGCTCCACCATGGAAGCTACCTTTGAGACGAGACCTTCTTGTTCAAGGTCCGTTCGAACATCCGAATCTGGTCTCACTCCAACTGACTGCTTGGAGATTGAACGCTTGATCTTATCAAAGCGAGGATTCTCAGATTCTGTCATTGATACTCTTGTTCAGGCCAGAAAGCCTGTAACTAGAAAAATTTACCACAAAATATGGAAAAAATATATCTGTTGGTGTGAATCTAAAGGATTCCCTTGGGACAAGGTAAAAATTCCTAAGATTCTATCCTTTCTTCAAGAAGGTTTGGAGAAAGGATTATCTGCAAGTTCCTTGAAGGGACAGATCTGCCTTGTCTGTGTTACTTCACAAAAAGCTGGCAGCTGTGCCAGATGTTCAAGCCTTTGTTCAGGCTCTGGTTAGAATCAAGCCTGTTTACAAACCTTTGACTCCTCCTTGGAGTCTCAATTTAGTTCTTTCAGTTCTTCAGGGGGTTCCGTTTGAACCCTTACATTCCGTTGATATTAAGTTATTATCTTGGAAAGTTTTGTTTTTGGTTGCAATTTCTTCTGCTAGAAGAGTTTCAGAATTATCTGCTCTGCAGTGTTCTCCTCCTTATCTGGTGTTCCATGCAGATAAGGTGGTTTTACGTACTAAACCTGGTTTTCTTCCGAAAGTTGTTTCTAACAAAAACATTAACCAGGAGATAGTCGTGCCTTCTTTGTGTCCGAATCCAGTTTCAAAGAAGGAACGTTTGTTGCACAATTTGGATGTTGTTCGTGCTCTAAAATTCTATTTAGATGCTACAAAGGATTTTAGACAAACATCTTCCCTGTTTGTTGTTTATTCTGGTAAAAGGAGAGGTCAAAAAGCAACTTCTACCTCTCTCTCTTTTTGGATTAAAAGCATCATCAGATTGGCTTACGAGACTGCCGGACGGCAGCCTCCTGAAAGAATCACAGCTCATTCCACTAGGGCTGTGGCTTCCACATGGGCCTTCAAGAACGAGGCTTCTGTTGATCAGATATGTAAGGCAGCGACTTGGTCTTCACTGCACACTTTTACTAAATTTTACAAGTTTGATACTTTTGCTTCTTCTGAGGCTATTTTTGGGAGAAAGGTTTTGCAAGCCGTGGTGCCTTCCATCTAGGTGACCTGATTTGCTCCCTCCCTTCATCCGTGTCCTAAAGCTTTGGTATTGGTTCCCACAAGTAAGGATGACGCCGTGGACCGGACACACCTATGTTGGAGAAAACAGAATTTATGTTTACCTGATAAATTACTTTCTCCAACGGTGTGTCCGGTCCACGGCCCGCCCTGGTTTTTTTAATCAGGTCTGATAATTTATTTTCTTTAACTACAGTCACCACGGTATCATATGGTTTCTCCTATGCAAATATTCCTCCTTTACGTCGGTCGAATGACTGGGGAAGGCGGAGCCTAGGAGGGATCATGTGACCAGCTTTGCTGGGCTCTTTGCCATTTCCTGTTGGGGAGGAGAATATCCCACAAGTAAGGATGACGCCGTGGACCGGACACACCGTTGGAGAAAGCAATTTATCAGGTAAACATAAATTCTGTTATATATATATATATATATATATATATATAGTGTGTGTGTAGCCGGTGGCCTAGCACTCCTTCCACATGTGTGTAGCCATGGCCTGGGTGCAATCCTCAAATTAATGTATAGAATAGCTTTTTGGATGGAGGGCACTCACAGGACTTATTGAAAAAGTAAAAAATGCAATCTTTATTTACAACATCAACTTCAAATCAAAAAATGTCGACGTTTCGGCCCATTCAAAGGCCTTCTTCAAGACAAATCTTTATCTAAGAAAAACACAAAACATACAACCATGATCAAAACAAACTCAAATATACACCAGTGACAACTCTCCAACATGGATGGCAACTTTACACCACCACCAAACAAGAAATATAAGCAGAGCCCAATGGCGGACTCATATTTTAAAAGCCAGGGCAAGAGTAGAAAACCAGAAAAGAGGAAAAGAACAGGACAAAAGAAAATACAAGCAACAGACAACTAGAGACAAAACATAACACAGCAGAACTACCAGATAGTAAAACTAACATAGAAAAAATAGAACTAGATGCACATTGTCATCACAAGCAGATAATGACTATAACACCCACCACCTGATTGTGGCGAAACTAAACATCATATCAACTCACACAGGAGTCCAATGCACGGATAGAATAATACTGACCTGACCAATCATATTACATATCCTCATTGCAGATAATCTAATCAAACCACATATCAAAATGATACCCTAGTGACAGTCACTGTATTTACACAGCGTGGATATCTATAACCATAGAGGGAACATCCCAAAACTATACTGCAGAAGTGGACCCATAGGGTAAACTCAAAGCCAACAATGGGATGCCGACAAAAATAGATATTAACTTGAACTTATTGAGGAGGCAATTGCTAACCGGTCCCCATATGTCTCTTAATATCGGATCAAAAATCAACTCTAATATAGGCATGTAGCAGAAATAAGTGTGGAAAGCTATGAACATTAGATCCGCAGCAAGCCGAATCTCATAACGCCCCCAAAATATAGAATACTAAATGCAAACCTCAGACTAAAACAGTCAGTCCCTCCATATAATAGCCCACACACACATATACTAGTTAAAACCTTCTAACAACAGAGAACACAAGCTCACCAAAACAGCCCATACCTACATACATAATGTACTCGCCACCCAGCAAGGTAAATTACACGTAACCAATTGTGCACGCCACTCAGCGTGGTAAATTACAAATGACCCAAGAGACAACCATATACATTCTTACCCTCTTCTCTGCAAGCAGTACATCAAACTTCAACGGGCTCCCAATAACAGACTCGGAGATACCGGAAGTGAAGATCCAGGGCGTTTAAGAAGGGAACTCCCCTCACAGATAACCAATCACAAAGGCGCTATCACGCACACCTCCAAATCACCGCCGATGCCCTGCACATGTTTAAAGCAATCAACGAGACAGAGATGGCCGCCCCTGTCACGCACTGTAGAGCTCATTAACTATACACCAGCTGTAACTGTTACTCACACAATAGGGAAAGTAGAAATGCACCCATAGCATCAGGGAAACATAAACAGTCGCAAAACAGACCTGTGAGGCAATACCGCAAATCTAGAAACACACCTTCACCTAGGAATACCTTATTATACAGGCTACATGGGGGTTCTTACACCAATCCAAACAGAGCTACCTAGATCAACTAAGATGCCTAAGTAAAAACCAAGCCCACCGTCTATCATAAGGGCCTCCGAAACAATGAGATAAAACAATCAAGGTGAGAAGTGTCATATTCACAGTGTATACACTACGCCAGACACGGAGTGTATGCCTTCCAATACTAACTATTATGCAATACCACACAAAGTGCAGTCATAATGATACAGTGCACTCAAGAAAAGGCATGAAACCCACCATCATCCTGTAGACCAAGGCCATCTGTGATACCCAATCACCTCCACTGTGTCCCAAGGCTATCAACTCATATCTAAGAGTGTGATGGCGATACACTAACACCCTGCAGAAGACAGAGCCTGACCCATTGCCCAAACAAATCAGGCGTGGTCGCACAACCCCAGTATTCACCCCAAAGGTGAAATGCCATACCCTAGATTAGATTTTAAAGAGAAGTAAAGTAAAAAGGGCAAGCCTCCTCCAAGAATAGTACATAATATAAATATATATATATATATATATGTATAGTGTGTGTGTGGCTTACACTGCTTCATTTGTTAATCATACCACTGTCCACAGTTAGTCTGTAGTGTTAAATAAACTTTATAATGCAAAATGAAGGTGTTATAGTCATTTATAAGGCAATCACGTTTTTTTTTTTTTTAAATTGCAATTTTTTTTTGCCCATATCGCCCAGCCCTAGTGTGTTTGTGTATGTGTGTGTGTGTATATATATATATATATATATATATATATATATATATATATATATATATATATGTGTGTGTGTGTATATATGTGTGTGTGTGTGTGTGTGTATATATGTGTGTGTGTATATATGTGTGTGTATATATATGTGTGTGTGTGTATATATATATATATATATACACACACACACACACACACACATATACATACATACATACATACACACGCCATTGTTTGATTCAACAACACCCGGTAGCTTCTATTCGGGTCATCTTTATTGACCATGTCCCCAAACCAGATAGAGGTGGTGACCGTAATAAAATGCTCCTCAGACTGGAGGCCGAGTGTATATACCGCCTAGGTACCATCCAGCCTGGAGGACTCGATTCGATACCGGACTTTAGGGCCATAATCTAGGAGATGGCACTTGAAACATACCAGGGGTGCCTAAGCGGGGCAGGGATGGGGACAGTAGTGTGGGGGTAGCCATACACCATCTGGTGGGGGTTCCCCCCCATGCACGGTACTGTGGGTTGACGTGAAGGGGGTACCACGGAAGTGGACCTGGTTCATGTCCCACCCATCCTTGCTCTAGCATTGGTCACTCTTCCCTGCAGTGCCCCCTAGTAGCCCATTCTGGTAACATCCTGGGACGGTATGAGATGGATCAGTGGAAATTCATAACCACATACATCTGATTACATATAAAGTAATAGAGATGATATACAGATGTTGCAAGTTGGACATAACTGATGATCGTTTATTTTATTTTTTTCTGTTTTAGTTCCTTGTTGTTTTATTTATATATTAGATATTTTTAGTATTCTAGGGGCTGATATAGTAGATAGCAAAGCTAACGCCTAACATAGAGTATAATACTGTAGATGACAAGGTTTGTAGAGTGAATGATACTCATGAAACTGTTTATTTTTGTTTTTTTTAAGTTTGTGTCACTACAGTGGGAAGATGGGACTATATTGCATTTGCTCTGTCTAGGAGGGAAATATCTTGGTCTATATATTCACTAAGGCACAGCCAATTAAAGTATGCATTAAAGCCAGAATCACAAATTGACAGTATTAGGATTTATATCATGTCAAACAGTGTAGCTTGCTGTGTTTATGCAGCCAATGGAATTTACTATAGAGCTCTTGTACCACATGATTTATTAGGACAGATGATGGGCTTTCAAGGTGACAGATTATTGACATCTTACAACATGCCTTGCACGGGGAGCCCTATGTTTGGCTTACAGGATTGTCACTCCCCGGTGGGGAGGTAGCTTCCAGTGTTACGATTCTAGGGCAAGCCAGAATATGATTGTATAGACCCCATACAATACACTGTAGTCCTTCAGGTCGCATTAAATGTCTTTATCACAAACACAAGGTCTTCTATTGGGCTAACGTTTTTTTTCACATGTCGTTAGGTCACACTATTATCGCCAAACCGGAAGTGCAGTAACTTCCGGTTTATTGCAACGCAAGGATGCGTTCCACACACTAGCACAGGATTTGGACACAAGTCAGGCATCGGAGTAAAGAGTGAAGTTTTCACATAGCGGTTTGCCATATTGATGTGGATTATGTAGTTAACACATGCTGACACATTTTAGGAATGAATATTCTGTATATATTTATTTTATTGTATGTTTGCTGTTGGTTGATATAAACTGGAAGTGAGGTCACTTCCGCTCCTAGTGACACGCATGGCGTGCGTTCCACCACAACACAGAGGAACTATTCTTTTGAAACACCGGTGATTTGCTTCATATTTCTTTCATGTAATTAACAAGAGTCCATGAGCTAGTGACGTATGGGATATACATTCCTACCAGGAGGGGCAAAGTTTCCCAAACCTTAAAATGCCTATAAATACACCCCTCACCACACCCACAAATCAGTTTTACAAACTTTGCCTCCAAGGGAGGTGGTGAAGTAAGTTTGTGCTAGATTCTACGTTGATATGCGCTCCGCAGCAAGTTGGAGCCCGGTTTTCCTCTCAGCGTGCAGTGAATGTCAGAGGGATGTGAGGAGAGTATTGCCTATTGAATGCAGTGATCTCCTTCTACGGGGTCTATTTCATAAGGTTCTCTGTTATCGGTCGTAGAGATTCATCTCTTACCTCCCTTTTCAGATCGACGATATACTCTTATATTTACCATTTCCTCTACTGATTCTCGTTTCAGTACTGGTTTGGCTTTCTACAAACATGTAGATGAGTGTCCTGGGGTAAGTAAGTCTTATTTTTCTGTGACACTCTAAGCTATGGTTGGGCACTTTATTTATAAAGTTCTAAATATATGTATTCAAACATTTATTTGCCTTGACTCAGAATGTTCAACTTTCCTTATTTCCAGACAGTCAGTTTCATATTTGGGATTATGCTTTAAATTATCATATTTTTTCTTACCTCAAAAATTTGACTTTTTTCCCTGTGGGCTGTTAGGCTCGCGGGGGCTGAAAATGCTTCATTTTATTGCGTCATTCTTGGCGCGGACTTTTTTGGCGCAAAAATTCTTTTCGTTTCCGGCGTCATACGTGTCGCCGGAAGTTGCGTCATTTTTGACGTTATTTTGCGCCAAAAATGTCGGCGTTCCGGATGTGGCGTCATTTTTGGCGCCAAAAGCATTTAGGCGCCAAATAATGTGGGCGTCTTATTTGGCGCCAAAAAATATGGGCGTCGCTTTTGTCTCCACATTATTTCAGTCTCATTTTTCATTTGCTTCTGGTTGCTAGAAGCTTGATGTTTGGCATTTTTTTCCCATTCCTGAAACTGTCTTATAAGGAATTTGATCTATTTTGCTTTATATGTTGTTTTTTCTCTTACATATTGCAAGATGTCTCACGTTGCATCTGAGCCAGAAGATACTACAGGAAAACCACTGCCTGCTGGATCTACCAAAGCTAAGTGTATCTGCTGTAAACTTTTGGTAGCTATTCCTCCAGCTGTTGTTTGTAATAATTGTCATGACAAACTTGTTAAAGCAGATAATATTTCCTTTAGTGATGTACCATTGCCTGTTGCAGTTCCCTCAACATCTAAGGTGCAGAATGTTCCTGATAACATAAGAGATTTTGTTTCTGAATCCATAAAGAAGGCTTTGTCTGTTATTTCTCCTTCTAGTAAACGTAAAAAGTCTTTTAAATCTTCTCTCTCTACAGATGAATTTTTAAATGAACACCATCATTCTGATTCTTTGGACTCTTCTGGTTCAGAGGATTCTGTCTCAGAGATTGATGCTGATAAATCTTCATATTTATTTAAGATGGAATTTATTCGCTCTTTACTTAAAGAAGTACTAATTGCTTTAGAAATAGAGGATTCTAGTCCTCTTGATACTAATTCTATACGTTTGGATAAGGTTTTTAAAGCTCCTGCGGTTATTCCAGAAGTCTTTCCTGTTCCTAATGCTATTTCTGCAGTAATTGCTAAGGAATGGGATAAATTGGGTAATTCTTTTACTCCTTCTAAACGTTTTAAGCAATTATATCCTGTTCCGCCTGACAGGTTAGAATTTTGGGACAAAATCCCTAAAGTTGATGGGGCTATTTCTACCCTTGCTAAACGTACTACCATTCCTACGTCAGATGGTACCTCGTTTAAAGATCCTTTAGATAGAAAAATTGAATCTTTTCTAAGAAAAGCTTATCTATGTTCAGGTAATCTTCTTAGACCTGCTATATCATTGGCTGATGTTGCTGCAGCTTCAACTTTTTGGTTGGAAACTCTAGCGCAACAAGTAACAAATCGTGATTCTCATGATATTATTATTCTTCTCCAGCATGCTAATAATTTCATCTGTGATGCCATTTTTGATATTATTAGAGTTGATGTTAGATTTATGTCTCTGGCTATCTTAGCCAGAAGAGCTTTATGGCTTAAGACTTGGAATGCTGATATGGCTTCTAAATCAACTCTACTTTCCATTTCTTTCCAGGGAAACAAATTATTTGGTTCTCAGTTGGATTCTATTATTTCAACTGTTACTGGTGGGAAAGGAACTTTTTTACCACAGGATAAAAAGTCTAAAGGTAAAAACAGGGCTAACAATCGTTTTCGTTCCTTTCGTTTCAACAAAGAACAAAAGCCTGATCCTTCGTCCTCAGGAGCAGTTTCAGTTTGGAAACCATCTCCAGTCTGGAATAAATCCAAGCCTGCTAGAAAGGCAAAGCCTGCTTCTAAGTTCACATGAAGGTACGGCCCTCATTCCAGTTCAGCTGGTAGGGGGCAGGTTACGTTTTTTCAAAGAAATTTGGATCAATTCTGTTCACAATCTTTGGATTCAGAACATTGTTTCAGAAGGGTAGAGAATTGGTTTCAAGATGAGACCTCCTGCAAAGAGATTTTTTCTTTCCCATGTCCCAGTAAATCCAGTGAAAGCTCAAGCATTTCTGAATTGTGTTTCAGATCTAGAGTTGGCTGGAGTAATTATGCCAGTTCCAGTTCCGGAACAGGGGATGGGGTTTTATTCAAATCTCTTCATTGTACCAAAGAAGGAGAATTCCTTCAGACCAGTTCTGGATCTAAAATTATTGAATCGTTATGTAAGGATACCAACGTTCAAGATGGTAACTGTAAGGACTATATTGCCTTTTGTTCAGCAAGGGAATTATATGTCCACAATAGATTTACAGGATGCATATCTGCATATTCCAATTCATCCAGATCATTATCAGTTCCTGAGATTCTCTTTTCTAGACAAGCATTACCAATTTGTGGCTCTACCGTTTGGCCTTGCTACAGCTCCAAGAATTTTCACAAAGATTCTCGGTGCCCTTCTGTCTGTAATCAGAGAACAGGGTATTGTGGTATTTCCTTATTTGGACGATATCTTGGTACTTGCTCCGTCTTTACATTTAGCAGAGTCTCATACGAATCGACTTGTGTTGTTTCTTCAAGATCATGGTTGGAGGATCAATTTACCAAAAAGTTCTTTGATTCCTCAAACAAGGGTAACCTTTCTGGGTTTCCAGATAGATTCAGTGTCCATGACTTTGTCTTTAACAGACAAGAGACGTCTAAAATTGATTACAGCCTGTCGAAACCTTTGCTCGTTTTCACATGCGACCTCTTCAGCTCTGTATGCTGAACCAATGGTGCAGGGATTACACGAAGATATATCAATTAATATCTTTAAAACCGATTGTTCGGCACTCTCTAACGTGGTGGACAGATCACCATCGTTTAATTCAGGGGGCTTCTTTTGTTCTTCCGACCTGGACTGTAATTTCAACAGATGCAAGTCTCACAGGTTGGGGAGCTGTGTGGGGATCTCTGACGGCACAAGGAGTTTGGGAATCTCAGGAGGTGAGATTACCGATCAATATCTTGGAACTCCGTGCAGTTTTCAGAGCTCTTCAGTTTTGGCCTCTTCTGAAGAGAGAATCGTTCATTTGTTTTCAGACAGACAATGTCACAACTGTGGCATACATCAATCATCAAGGAGGGACTCACAGTCCTCTGGCTATGAAAGAAGTATCTCGAATTTTGGTTTGGGCGGAATCCAGCTCCTGTCTAATCTCTGCGGTTCATATCCCAGGTGTAGACAATTGGGAAGCGGATTATCTCAGTCGCCAAACGTTGCATCCGGGCGAATGGTCTCTTCACCCAGAGGTATTTCTTCAGATTGTTCAATTGTGGGGGCTCCCAGAGATAGATCTGATGGCCTCTCATCTAAACAAGAAACTTCCCAGGTATCTGTCCAGATCCCGGGATCCTCAGGCGGAGGCAGTGGATGCATTATCACTTCCTTGGAAGTATCATCCTGCCTATATCTTTCCGCCTCTAGTTCTTCTTCCAAGAGTAATCTCCAAGATTCTGAGGGAATGCTCGTTTGTTCTGCTAATAGCTCCGGCATGGCCTCACAGGTTTTGGTATGCGGATCTTGTCCGGATGGCATCTTGCCAGCCATGGACTCTTCCGTTAAGACCAGACCTTCTGTCACAAGGTCCTTTTTTCCATCCGGATCTGAAATCCTTAAATTTAAAGGTATGGAGATTGAACGCTTGATTCTTGGTCATAGAGGTTTCTCTGACTCCGTGATTAATACTATGTTACAGGCTCGTAAATCTGTATCTCGAGAGATATATTATAGAGTCTGGAAGACTTATATTTCTTGGTGTCTTTCTCATCATTTTTCTTGGCATTCTTTTAGAATACCGAGAATTTTACAGTTTCTTCAGGATGGTTTAGATAAGGGTTTGTCCGCAAGTTCTTTGAAAGGACAAATCTCCGCTCTTTCTGTTCTTTTTCACAGAAAGATTGCTATTCTTCCTGATATTCATTGTTTTGTACAAGCTTTGGTTCGTATAAAACCTGTCATTAAGTCAATTTCTCCTTCTTGGAGTTTGAATTTGGTTCTGGGAGCTCTTCAAGCTCCTCCGTTTGAACCTATGCATTCATTGGACATTAAATTACTTTCTTGGAAAGTTTTGTTCCTTTTGGCCATCTCTTCTGCTAGAAGAGTTTCTGAATTATCTGCTCTTTCGTGTGAGTCTCCTTTTCTGATTTTTCATCAGGATAAGGCGGTGTTGCGAACTTCTTTTGAATTTTTACCTAAAGTTGTGAATTCCAACAACATTAGTAGAGAAATTGTGGTTCCTTCATTATGTCCTAATCCTAAGAATTCTAAGGAGAAATCATTGCATTCTTTGGATGTTGTTAGAGCTTTGAAATATTATGTTGAAGCTACGAAATCTTTCCGTAAGACTTCTAGTCTATTTGTTATCTTTTCCGGTTCTAGGAAAGGCCAGAAAGCTTCTGCCATTTCTTTGGCATCTTGGTTGAAATCTTTAATTCATCTTGCCTATGTTGAGTCGGGTAAAATTCCGCCTCAAAGAATTACAGCTCATTCTACTAGGTCAGTATCTACTTCCTGGGCGTTTAGGAATGAAGCTTCGGTTGACCAGATCTGCAAAGCAGCAACTTGGTCCTCTTTGCATACTTTTACTAAATTCTACCATTTTGATGTATTTTCTTCTTCTGAAGCAGTTTTTGGTAGAAAAGTTCTTCAGGCAGCGGTTTCAGTTTGAATCTTCTGCTTATGTTTTTTGTTAAACTTTATTTTGGGTGTGGATTATTTTCAGCAGGAATTGGCTGTCTTTATTTTATCCCTCCCTCTCTAGTGACTCTTGTGTGGAAAGATCCACATCTTGGGTAGTCATTATCCCATACGTCACTAGCTCATGGACTCTTGTTAATTACATGAAAGAAAACATAATTTATGTAAGAACTTACCTGATAAATTCATTTCTTTCATATTAACAAGAGTCCATGAGGCCCACCCTTTTTTGTGGTGGTTATGATTTTTTTGTATAAAGCACAATTATTCCAATTCCTTATTTTATATGCTTCGCACTTTTTTTCTTATCACCCCACTTCTTGGCTATTCGTTAAACTGATTTGTGGGTGTGGTGAGGGGTGTATTTATAGGCATTTTAAGGTTTGGGAAACTTTGCCCCTCCTGGTAGGAATGTATATCCCATACGTCACTAGCTCATGGACTCTTGTTAATATGAAAGAAATGAATTTATCAGGTAAGTTCTTACATAAATTATGTTTTTATGTATGTACTTAATTGTTTTAAACACTATTTAAGGTTGAGTTGTAACACTGTTTCTCTTGTTAAGTGTATCCAGTCCACGGATCATCCATTACTTGTGGGATATTCTCCTTCCCAACAGGAAGTTGCAAGAGGATCACCCACAGCAGAGCTGCTATATAGCTCCTCCCCTCACTGCCATACCCAGTCATTCTCTTGCAACTCTCAACTAAGATGGAGGTCGTAAGAGGACTGTGGTGTTTTATACTTAGTTTATTTCTTCAATCTAAAGTTTATTTTTAAATGGTACCGGAGTGTACTGTTTATCTCAGGCAGTATTTAGAAGAAGAATCTGCCTGCATTTTCTATGATCTTAGCAGAAGTAACTCAGATCCTTTGCTGTTCTCACATATTCTAAGGAGTGAGGTAACTTCAGAGGGGGAATAGCGTGCAGGTTTTCCTGCAATAAGGTATGTGCAGTTAAAATATTTTTCTAGGGATGGAATTTGCTAGAAATATGCTGCTGATACCGAAGTAATGTAAGTAAAGCCTTAAATGCAGTGATAGCGACTGGTATCAGGCTTATTAATAGAGATACATACTCTTATAAAAGTGTATTTTAAAATGTTTGCTGGCATGTTTAATCGTTTTTTACATATGTTTGGTGATAAAACATATTGAGGCCTAGTTTTTTCCACATGGCTGGCTTGAATTTTGCCTAGAAACAGTTCCCTGAGGCTTCCCACTGTTGTAATATGAGTGGGAGGGGCCTATTTTGGCGTTTTTTTGCACAGCAAAAATTACAGACACAGACATCCAGCTTCTTCCTGCATGATCCAGGACTTCTCTGAAGGGCTCAAAAGGCTTCAAAAGTCGTATTGAGGGAGGTAAAAAGCCACAGTAGAGCTGTGGCAGTTGTTGTGACTGTATAAAAAACGTTTTTGTCATTTGTTATTCCGTTTTTGGTATTAAGGGGTTAATCATCCATTTGCAAGTGGGTGCAATGCTCTGCTAACTTATTACATACACTGTAAAAAATTTTTTAGTGTTACTGCATTTTTTCACTGTTATTTCAAAATTTGGGAAAATTTGTGTTTCTTAAAGGCGCAGTAACGTTTTTTATTATGCTTGTAAACTTGTTTTAAAGTGTTTTCCAAGCTTGCTAGTCTCATTGCTAGTCTGTTTAAACATGTCTGACACAGAGGAACCTACTTGTTCATTATGTTTGAAAGCCATGGTGGAGCCCCATAGGAGAATGTGTACTAAATGTATTGATTTCACCTTAAACAGTAAAGATCAGTCTTTATCTATAAAAGAATTATCACCAGAGGGTTCTGTCGAGGGGGAAGTTATGCCGACTAACTCTCCCCACGTGTCAGACCCTTCGCCTCCCGCTCAGGGGACACACGCTAATATGGCGCCAATTACATCAGGGACGCCCATAGCGATTACCTTGCAGGACATGGCTGCAATCATGAATAATATCCTGTCAGAGGTATTATCTAGATCGCCTGAATTAAGAGGCAAGCGCAATAGCTCTGGGGTTAGGAGAGATACAGAGCGCGCAAATGCTGTTAGAGCCATGTCTGATACTGCGTCACAGTATGCAGAACATGAGGACGGAGAGCTTCAGTCTGTGGGTGACATCTCTGACTCGGGGGAAACCTGATTCAGAGATTTATAATTTTAAATTTAAGCTTGAGAACCTCCGTGTATTGCTTGGGGAGGTATTAGCTGCTCTGAATGACTGTAACACAGTTGCAATTCCAGAGAAATTGTGTAGGCTGGATAGATACTATGCGGTGCCGGTGTGTACTGACGTTTTTCCTATACTTAAAAGGCTTACAGAAATTATTAGCAAGGAGTGGGATAGACCCGGTGTGCCCTTTTCCCCACCTCCTATATTTAGAAAAATGTTTCCAATAGACGCCACTACACTGGACTTATGGCAGACGGTCCCTAAGGTGGAGGAAGCAGTTTCTATTTTAGCAAAGCGTACCACTATCCCGGTTGAGGACAGTTGTGCTTTTTCAGATCCAATGGATAAAAAAATTGGAGGGTTACCTTAAGAAAATGTTTATTCAACAAGGTTTTATTTTACAGCCCCTTGCATGCATTGCGCTTGTCACTGCTGCGGCGGCATTCTGGTTTGAGGCCCTGGAAGAGGCCATCCAGACAGCTCCATTGAATGAAATTATTGACAAGCTTAGAACGCTTAAGCTAGCTAACTCATTTGTTTCTGATGCCATTGTTCATTTGACTAAACTAACGGCTAAGAATTCCGGATTCGCCATCCAGGCGCGTAGGGCGCTATGGCTTAAATCCTGGTCAGCTGACGTGACTTCAAAATCTAAATTACTCAACATTCCTTTCAAGGGGCAGACCTTATTCTGGCCTGGCTTGAAGGAAATTATTGCTGACATTACTGGAGGCAAGGGTCATACCCTTCCTCAGGACAGGGCCAAATCAAAGGCCAAACAGTCTAATTTCCGTGCCTTTTGAAATTTCAAGGCAGGACTAGCATCAACTTCCTCCACTTCAAAACAAGAGGGAACTGTTGCTCATTCCAGACAGGCCTGGAAACCTAACCAGTCCTGGAACAAGGGCAAGCAGGCCAGGAAGCCTGCTGCTTCCCCCAAGACAGCATGAAGGAAGGCCCCCTATCCGGAAACGGATCTAGTGGGGGGCAGACTTTCTCTCTTCGCCCAGGCGTGGACAAGAGATGTTCAGGATCCCTGGGCGTTGGAGATCATATCTCAGGGATATCTTCTGGACTTCAAAGCTTCTCCTCCACAAGGGAGATTTCATCTTTCAAGGTTATCATCAAACCAGATAAAGAAAGAGGCATTCCTAAGCTGTGTGCAAGACCTCCTAGTAATGGGAGTGATCCATCCAGTTCCGCGGACGGAACAAGGACAGGGATTTTATTCAAATCTGTGGTTCCCAAGAAAGATGGAACCTTCAGACCAATCTTGGATCTAAAGATCTTAAACAAATTCCTCAGAGTTCCATCATTCAAAATGGAAACTATTCGGACCATCCTACCCATGATCCAAGAGGGTCAGTACATGACCACAGTGGACTTAAAGGATGCCTACCTTCACATACCGATTCACAAAGATCATCATCGGTTCCAAAGGTTTGCCTTTCTAGACAGGCATTACCAATTTGTAGCGCTTCCCTTCGGGTTGGCCACTGCCCCGAGAATTTTTACAAAGGTTCTGGGCTCACTTCTGGCGGTTCTAAGACCGCGAGGCATAGCGGTGGCTCCGTATCTAGACGGCATCCTGATACAGGCGTCAAGCTTTCAAATTGCCAAGTCTCATACAGAGATAGTTCTGGCATTTCTGAGGTCGCATGGGTGGGAAGTGAACGTGGAAGAGTTCTCTATCACCACTCACAAGAGTCTCCTTCCTAGGGACTCTTATAGATTCTGTAGAGATGAAAATTTACCTGACGGAGTCCAGGTTATCAAAACTTCTAAATGCTTGCCGTGTCCTTCATTCCATTCCACGACCGTCAGTGGCTCAGTGCATGGAAGTAATCGGCTTAATGGTAGCGGCAATGGACATAGTGCCATTTGCGCGCCTGCATCTCAGACCGCTGCAATTATGCATGCTAAATCAGTGGAATGGGGATTTCTCAGATTTGTTCCCTCTACTAAATCTGGATCAAGAGACAAGAGATTCTCTTCTCTGGTGGCTTTCTCGGGTCCATCTGTCCAAGGGTATGACCTTTCGCAGGCCAGATTGAACAATTGTAACAACAGATGCCAGCCTTCTAGGTTGGGGCGCAGTCTGGAACTCCCTGAAGGCTCAGGGATCGTGGACTCAGGAGGAGAAACTCCTCCCAAAAAATATTCTGGAGTTAAGAGCAATATTCAATGCTCTTCTAGCTTGGCCTCAGTTAGCAACACTGAGGTTCATCAGATTTCAGTCGGACAACATCACGACACTGGCTTACATCAACCATC